>NW_024884800.1:16448438-16558633 GCF_019232065.1 Centrocercus urophasianus | reverse complement strand
AGCAGCATGGGCCGGCGGAGCCGCGCCGCGCCCGCGGCGCCACAGCCCACGCGCCTCGGCGCCCTCGGCCGCCCGCCCGGCTCACGTTCCTGCTCGTGCTGAGAGGCGCCGCCCGCCATGGGCTCCCGCCCGGAGCCGCTGCAGGCGCAGAACTCGGAGGCGGCGAGCGGCGGCCGCGGCCCCGAGTGGCGGGCGCTGCTCGGGCGGGCCGACGCGCTGGCCTTCGGCGGGCGGCTGCACGAGGCGCTGCCGCTGTACCAGCTGGCGTCCCGGCAGCGGCAGCTGCGCGCCGAGCAGCTGGAGAAGCTGGTGGAGTGCCTGGCGCAGGGCGTGCGGCTGAAGGAGGGGCTGCCGGCCGGGAGCGGCGCCCCGCAGCCCCGGGACTGGGACGGCTGCCGCTGCCGCAAGTGCCAGGGGTTCCTCTTCGAGCCCGTGTCGCTGCCCTGCGGACACACCTTCTGCAAAAAGTGCCTGGAGAGGGAGGACCGCGCGGCCGCCGCGCGCTGCGTGCTGTGCCGCCAGGAGGGCGGCGGGCGGCTGCCGCGGGTCAACGTCATCCTCAGCAACCTGCTGGGCAAGTGGTTCCCGCGGCAGGTGCGGGCCTCGCAGCTCCGCCACGAGGGGAACCTCCTGTACCGGGAGAAGAAGCTACACGCCGCCCTGCAGAAGTACGACGAGGCGCTCAGCTTAGGTAACGCCGGAGCCGGGTCCCGGGGCGGGCGACGGGGGGAGCTCCGAAGCGGAACTGGGTCAGGAGAGCGGCGGTTGCGTAAGGCGGCAGCCCGCGGCCCGGCCGCCCCCCGCCCCCCCGGCGCCGTTGTGTAACCGCGGGGCGGGAGCGGGGCCGCCGCCCCCGGGGCTCCCCGGCGCCGCGCTCCTCAGAGGGGCCGGGCCGCCTGTGGAGCGGAGAGGAGGGACGGGACGGGTGGGCTCGCGGCGCGTTGCTCCGCAGTGAGCGCGGGCGGCCGAAGCGCAGCGCGGAGCTTCGAGCGCAGCCCCGTCTCGCTGCTCCGTGCCGCTGCTCCTCGTGCGGCTGCTGAATGTGCGCAAACCCGGTTAGCGAAGGCTTTTGCCGCTGCGATCCGCGGCCGTCGTGGCGTCGCGGCCGTCGTGGCGTCCCCGCCTGCTGCCGGCGCCCGCCCGGTCTCCCCGCACGGGTCGCTCCCCGCCCGGTGCCCGTTTATGCAATTTGCCCGGAGTTATGTAATATGCCGCCGCCGTTTCGCTGGAGTTGCACAAAAGAGGTTTCCGTATTTCATTTACTACGGAGTTATTTCAGGGCTGCTTATTTTGGGTTTCGGTGCAATTTGGGAGGCGCGACGCGTGTTTAAAAATAAAATTCTGGGGAGTAAAGCTTACATAACTGCTTCTAAACTGGGTTAATCGACCAACTTTTGTTTCCTGCAGCTCCCAATGACCACTTGCTATACAGCAACCGGTCCCAGATTAACTCGACTCTGAAAGCTTGTGAGGATGCGCTGCACGATGCCGAGGCAGCATGCAGGCTGCAACCCTACTGGCTTAAAGTGAGTCCTGAGCCCCAGCGCGCTGTGCTTGCAGACCTGGGTGCTGCTCTGGGTGGAAAACCGTTCCTTGCTCAGAGCTGGGGAGGCTCCTGTGGCTCATGGGCACTGAGCCACTTTGTCTTGGGGCTCAGTGGGGTGAAGGAAGAGCAGTCATCCTGCAGGAGGACTTGGTGTTGCTGTCTGTGACCCACTGGGATCTCGAGCCTGTGAACTGTCTCTAAAAACTGAGTGCTGTGCTTCTGTCTTGATAGAAGAAAGTGATCACTTGTTAGAACCTTGGTGTGGAGGGAGCAGATTTGTCCAAGAGCAGCTGGGCTCAGGGACACTGTGGGAATTGTTTTGCCCAGAGAACATCTCAGCTCTACTGCTAGGGCTCTCAGGTGTATGGGCTCTCATGCTGTGAAACTTGGGCACTGCTGTTGTCACAGGCTGAGAAGCCATGTCAGTGAGCTCTCCCTGCCCAACTCTCTTTGGAGGGTCTGTCACTTCACCTTGTTCTTAGTGCAAGTTCCCACAACAGAAGAAACAAAGGCTGTAACGATGGCTGTGTTTCATTGCAGGGTCACTTAAGGAAAGGCCAGGCATTGGCTAATCTAGGGAAAACAGAAGAAGCTTTAAGAGAGTTTCTGTTCTGCCTTGCTCTGGACATGGGGAACAAGACGGCCAAGTCTGAGGCTCAGAAGGTATGGTCCCCAAATCATCCAAACTGCATTGTTTTCAGTGACCTATCATAGGGTAAGAGTGTTTCTCCTTCCTCCCCCCTCATTACTGCAGAGAGTCGTGGGGGGAGGGTTGTCCTGACTGCTGCTCACTTTTGGGCTGATGTCTGCCCCTTCTTTGAAGGTAGGGAGGTAGCAAGAGTACAGGCGCTAAGCAGATAGGTGCTGTGTAGAAACAGCACCAGCAAACTTGAAGTAAAAGTGAATTGCTAATAATCGCCACCCATAGACCTCTGTGATTCCCTGTTGGTGAGCTTCTCATGTTTCATGGCTTGGCACCACCTTGCCAGTGAGCAAGAGGGAGCTGGTATGGTGTGTTGCATGGGGCTGGAATGCTGAGCCAAGACGCAGCACTTGTCATGCTCTGCTGGGAGCAGCTGCTTTCCTCCACCACGGCTGTGCTGTGACAAAGGTGGGGAGGGAAGCACTCAGCGAAGAGCTGCTTTAAAATAGTTTATGAGGGTTGCTGCTAATAATTAATGCTAAAACCAGCAAAGCAGATCAGCAAGCTGTTTTTTTTTTCAGTCACGGCCAAGGCTGTTGTGTGTGTTCTTAAAGGGATTCTGTACAATGTGCTGTGCTGTGTTGTCCACCTCCTAAGTAATACCACAATTACTGTGAATGGGGGTTTTGACAATTGATCTCTGTTGTTGCAGCCGAAAGGCTTTGCACCACAGCAGTATCACCTCGAGGTAATAAAAACGGAGTCGTTCTGGTTTCATTGCACTGCACACTCCTTCACAGCACCGCACCCAGCTTTGGGGTTGGAGTGCTGTGACTTGGAATGCTCTGAGAGCACTGTGGCACTCCTGCAGTGAAGCACTGCTCATGAAAGTAACCGAGTTTATAACCTGGGTGGCCGTAGTGCAGTCAGGTCTTTTATCTCACTTTGCATAGTTCCTGATTTATTTTTTGGTCATGTTTTGGTTTTGGGATTTGGTAGGATTTTTTTTTCCCCCGCAGTGTTCCGTGCAGAGTTTTGCTGTAATTGTATCATAATTTGTTTTCATAATCATGCTGGGAGAGTTGCAGTGCACTGGAGCAGGAAGAGTGTATGTTCAGATACATTTCTGAATTCAGACCCCACACAGCTTTGTCTGAGACACCTGATTTCAAGCAGTGGGGATCTGAGGAAAACACGGCTGATTACGGCCGACAGAATGACTTGTGTGACACAGAGTTCATCCATGATGCAATGTCTTCCTGGGCTGTTTCCAAGGCTGTTTGCATAACAATGACATACTGCTTTTTACCAGATCCTTTGGGTACAGCTATGGTGTTCTGCCCTTGCTAGCTGCCTGTCCACGGTGTGGGATCGGAGCTGTCATGCAGCTTCCTCAGACTGCAGCAGGATCACTTCAGCACTATTTTGAAATCCATTTCTTGAATGAATTTCCCATAGTCTGTTTCTTCTATGATCACTGGAAATGTGCCTGCAAGTGGCAGCAAGCTGCTGCTCAGTGCAAGTTCACCCATTTTCTGATAGCAAACGAAGGAATGGCATTTTTCTGCTGCCCTTGTTTTTTTTTGTATTCTCATATAAATGAATTAGAAATAGTTGCAACTTAGTGCATTGGAACCACGTAAGTGCATGTGGGTGAAGCCTGTGAGATGAGCGCTTTCTGTGCTCCATAAAAGCTGCTGAAAGTTTCTGATGTGCAGAAAAAAGAAATGAAAAACAAAAACAAGGTGTTGGGACTTCTGGTGAGCTCTGAGCCACAGGACAAGGGTGTGCATGTAACTGGAGGGTAGTCTGTGATTCATGGTCTGATTCAGCTCCCAAAATCTGTCTGTGGGCCCCGCACTGCACCAACTTTGCCATTTTTCTCTCATCCCTGTCAGAAGGGCTCTTTAAAAGGGTTTTTGTTTTTTTCAAATGAATGCTATTTCTGTCAGCCACTCCCTTACTTGCTTTGTCGTGTGGAGGTTGCGAGGAAAGAACTAAGCAGTGAAGTATTCTGTTTTATATCACAGCTTCTACTTAGTTTGTTTTCACTCATCCCGGGAAATGCTCAGGAACACTTACCCGATATCCTGCAGCTGTTGTCACATCACTCTAGATTAAAGGGGAACCTCCTAAGTTCAGTGGGATCTGGAGGCACCAGCCATGCCCTGCAGAGGTTGCTCAAGGTAACGAATGAGTCTGCTGTGTGGTTCTTCATTTTGCTGTGTGTTCTGTGTTCACGTGGGGAAGCCTTTCCTTTTCATCTCTGGGAGGTGGGATGGTGTGTTTTCTCTGACGTACTGCCTTACAGAAAGCAATGCAGATCTGCTGAAGCCTCTTGAGCTGACTTTTCCACCAAATGCATGGAGGCATTGAGCTGTCTGTAGCCCATCCAGGCAACTGGCAGGAAAACAGAGCCTCTGCTGCGTGGGTTGGGATGCCCTCCAAGGCCTCAGTGCCCAGATTTGGGGTTTTAGCTGTAACTGACCCTGTGTAAGAAAAAAATCATCCTGTGTTCAGGTTCTATACATTGAGAGATCATTGTGGGCTAGCAGTGTTTTCCACTGCTCTACAAGTTTGTTCTCACAGCCAGAGTACTGAGAACTGCTGGAAAGGTTTAAGTTAGCGGGGTTGGGTAAGGACTTCATTAAAACCTGAACTGTGAGGATATGATCTGCCCTATACTGTACCTGTAGGGGAAAACTTTACTGATTCTAGGAAACGGAAGTGGTGGGTTTTTGCTCAGCCTTGCTGAGGATAAGCAGTGCCTTCTGGAAGGACTGTTCTGAAAGGAAATCCTCCCACAGGACCCGGTCATGATGTCAGTCATTTGAGGGACAGCTCTCTCATCTTTCTACATGTTAAACATTACTGCAGTATCTGCTTTTGGGTTCATCTATGATGTGGATGTGACAGGCAGACAGTGATGTCCCATGGCTCTGTGCTGCAACAGGAGCAGCAATGGTTGTTTGATCTTTTGTGAAAGAAGTCTATCACACAGAAGGGAGCTCTGTGCCTCTTCTTTCCTGCAGTCAATTTGGTGTTGATACTGCTTCCTCACGTAGTTCTGGTCATTTTGATGGTTGGTACCTTATCCTCATGGTATTAACAGTACATATTAGTAAGATTAGAATATTAAGGTATAGATTAAGTGACAGCGGCATATTAAACCTGAGATTTAGATGGCTCTCTGCCTAAATTGAGTTCCAAGAGCAAGCAGTAAAGCCACACACGAGGGCTGAAAGTACTGAGTGGTGCTGGGGGGTGGGTATTGTCTGCATACATCTGACATTGAAGCCATGCCCCTGCAGAGCAATCCTCAAACTGTTCTTCTTGAGCTACAAAATCCTTCCTGGTGAGCCACAGCATGAAGGGCTTGACAGGTTTGGATGTTTTTCCTTACCTTGTGGATGAAGGTGGATGTTCTAATGTCAGCTCTCTCTTTGAACAGGTAAATGTGGAACAGAAAAAGGGCTTTCCTGTTCAAGAGGAACCAAACGTAACTAATTCTGGCAGTTTAAGGAAGTCCATGCAAACCACAGAGAGCAGAAAGGACTGCTCAGAGGAGGAGAACAAGCCCACTTCCGTGCCAGAGCCTGCCTTCCTCGTGTCTGAGAAGCGTGGCCTCCTGAAAAGGAAAGGCTGCTTGGAGGAGACGAGGGCTGCAGAGGTGCCCTGCAAGCTCCTGAAGAAAGGTATGTGGAACTGAGGTACCATCAGTGGAATCTTTGCTTGCATAAAAGCCTAGAAGGATCCAAATTGCACTTCATTTTTTTTTCATATTTTCTCATTAGTTTAATCAGGGCACGATGTGGAACACTTCTTGTAGAAGTGCTAGTCTAAAAAGGCAGCTAGGGGAGCTGAGATGATTGCTTGTTTGTTGGCAGGGCGCTGGATTTTGTGAGCAACATTAATGCCATGCATGCTTTTGCCACCTTCTGAATCAGTTTAGAAAAAAAAAATAGTTTAAAAGCATGAGTTCTGTTTGCATGAACACCTGATGTGCAGCCTTTTTTCATAGTGTGGGATATATTTACAGTGGTGTGACAGAAAAACCTGTCCCCTGTCATACTTCTGGCACAGGGTGTTTTGGTGCTGTTAATGCAGCACTGAATTCAGTGCTCTGCACGTCAGTGTAGTGTCACTGCAGTTAAGGACTGGTGGCTTACTTGTGCCAGAGCTGGATGTGATGCTGTGTGTAGGAGATACTGCAGTGATGCTCAGTGGTTCAGCAGCTTGCACGTCAAAGTTTAAGCATCAGTAGTTGGTTGTAGTTGCAGAGGCTGGGTGTGCTTTCCCAGCAGTGTGCAGTCATATGGTAATGTGTTTTCTTCTTGTTGCTAGATACAGTCGATACCAAGGGAAGTAGCACTGGGCAACATACTCCATTTGAATCTGTGGATCCATCAGATCTGGATTGCTCCCTGTGTATGAGGTATCGGTTATTTCCTCATGGATGTCTTGAGCTTGTAGAAAACCCCTTCTCTTTTACAATCTAGGTAACTTCTAGCTCAGCTGGTATGTAGTTTTCCCACTGACCTGAAACTGGTCTTTATTAGAATTATTTTTCCATTAATGTATTTCTCAACCTTTGGTTCTCAGCACCATGGTGAAAGGTTGGGCTGCCCCAGGTTGGCAGTGGGAAGGACATGAGGTCACAGTGAGAGCTGAGCACGTTAGTGGAGCTGTCACATTTCCTCTTCCCATCAGTTACATGCACCCACCACTGGTGCAGTGCACACAGCCACAGGTTTCTCCTTTGGAGTTTATAGAGCTGTGTATGATATCATAGTGCATGAAATAGCTAATGAATATTATATGCAATCTTGGTGTGCTCATAAAATAGTGTTCTTGCTGTTACAACAAGGTGGATCTTAGGAGCATGTTTTTCCTGTGTTGCTCAACAGATGTGCTGAATTCCTTTGTTACTGAGTCTTGCGATCTCTTCCTTCAGTTAAATAACAGATCTAGCTGTAAGGACAGCAATAACTTTATTTAAAAACAAACAAAACTCTTGAGTTGTCATCTATTTTACTGATGGCTGTTTTATATAAAAAAAGTTAAAAAAAGGGGTTTTGTTACAAATTTCTTGTAGAAAATAGAGAAGATGTTTTACAAGGGTCTTGATTTCTGCTTTGTGCCACTCATGTTTGGCTCAGTTTTATCTATACAATATGTTTTGGTTCATCTTGCACCATATTACTTCAATAGGAGGTGGCTTTGTGGATTTTTTTCTGAAGGGCTGTGACTGGGCAAATATGGCTCTGCTGTGCTTTGCTGTATGCTGGTGAAGGGGGTTGCCTGCTTTTATTTGAAACACTAACATCTTTGAGGGAAAAATCTGCAAAGGCTTGCCTCTGCCTGGGATAAGTCAGATGTGCCCCCTCTCTCTCTGCCTGCCTGCAGCTGAAACGTGTTCCAGAAGTGTACACAGCTGTCAAAACACTGGTACTGCTAAGAGCAGAACTTTCTTCTTGCAGAAAGCCACACAATGGGTCCGAGCTGCTTTTAATGACTGCATGTTTAGAATCATGTCCACAAAATGCTTTTCAGATGCTTTTAATGAATTTAATTAGCCCTACTTCCTCATCCACTGTTAAATCAGAAACAGGCAGACTAGCATGTGTTCCTGAAGGCGTTGAGCTTGAGGACTGCTGGCTCTGTGGCTGTGGGTGCACTCGGGACCTGACGTCTGCAGGGCAGCAGCTCCGCAGCACTGTAACAGTGAGGACAGTCTGTCACTAGACTTTCATCATGCTATTAATGCAGATAGGTCATAATTACTTCCTGCCACGATCTTCAAGAGTATTTTAGGGATTTGGATGCGGAGATGCTTTGGACTGATTACCCAGTAACCCACTGACCTGCTCACAGGGAGCTGCTATTAGCCTACTTGTCTGGCGAAGCGGCCCAAACATTATCGATCCACAGCAGCTCCAGCAGCAAGCAGAGAACAAGCAATGCTTGGAGCAGTACAGGGAGAAGGGAGGAAGCAGTGCTCACAGGAACGGATGCTCATTTTCTGCTGTTTAGCAGAAAGCTGCTGGTGGCTTCAGTGGAGGCAGAGCAGGATCACTCATCTCAACTGGAATCTCTTGTCTTCAGATCCACTAACAGCTACTAAATAATTACATTTACAAACCAGTGCTCCCTGAAACAATGCAGTCTGACATTTGCTGTAGTTCAAACAATAGCATAGTGCAGTGAGGTTTCTGTTCATAAAGCAGCTAATGAGGATTTTCAACCATACAGTCCCATTGCAGTAATAGGTGTGGCTTTTTGGATGCCTCTTTGTGTTCTGTTGTTTTAAATGTCAATATTTGCAGTTACTAATGACATTTAATAAGGTGGCTGTGGAAGTTTTGTAAGGAGCCAGTGTACAAGTAGTCATCTTGTTAAAGGTACTAATAAATATGGGTTTATAATGTCCATGCATATGATGGAACTTAGTTTGCTGCTTTCTTAAGCTTGATAAATTAGGAGAATTACTAATTGAGACCCTGAAGTGCTTAGACAGTATGCTGTGGAATATATGCCAAAGTTTGGAATATATGCCTTATGAAATGCCGTATGAAATATATGCCTTTCTAGTTTGGAATGTTTTGTATTTAAAAAGAAAAAAAGAACTTAAATAATTTACATCTGTCAGATGTACTTACTGTCAAGGAAACCTCACTTTGCAATATCACATAATTGTAATAAGCCAAAAATCTGTATGTAGAAGTAAGTGTCACAGAGGTACCTGGGATGAGCAGGTTAGACCCTGAGCTATTTTAAAATCTTGGCCCTATGGACTGAAATATTTTCCTAGCTGAAACATGAACTTAATATAATTGCTTTTCCAGACAAGCAGGTTGAAGGTTAAAAACAGTCTATTCCAACAGAACTGCTTTCCCAGTCCAGGTTAGAGTTGGTAATAATCCATTTTTTTTGTAGTCACTTATCTGGCCTGTTGCTGCAAAATGACTGTTTTGTGCTTTGCTCTGCGCATCCAAGTACCCACATGAGTTCCATGCTACTGGTTGTGTAAGTGTTGCTCAATTTCATTAGAAAAAGTTGGATGATCAGGCTTCATTTTCTGTTCATCGCTTGTGTTGAATAAAATGAAGCTTGGACCTGAAGCTGCACACATCACATGCACTGCAATCTGAGCTCAGAGGCTGCCTTTCACATTAGACAGCAATAACAAACAGTGTAAGCTGAATAAAGACAAGAGTTGGATGAAGAAGTGAAAAACAAGGAACAGCTTTACCTGTAGAGCAGTCAGTAGCTAAATTAGTGGATAAATGCAGCTTTTTTTTTGGTAACGTCTCTTTCTGTTACTTTGGTACACGATATTGTTGTCGTCTTGTTTTTGGATTTCCCAATCCAGGCTCTTCTATGAACCTGTCACCACGCCTTGTGGACACACCTTCTGTCTCAAGTGTCTTGAGAGATGCCTGGATCACAACCCCAAATGTCCCCTGTGCAAAGAAGGGCTCTCAGAGGTAATGAAGCTCAGATGTTCTCAGCATATATTCAAGAGCACAGAATTAAGATCAAGCAGCACCTTTAGAAACCCTCCAAACTCAAATTAAGCTTTGTGTAAGTTAAGAAAAAGGTGGTTGCAAATGTCTTTGTGATTCCTGTGACTCACAGAGCTTAGATGGTCTCATCTGGTCAGACCTTTCCTGTATTAGGGACGTCTGAGAAGAGAGGGCAGATTGTCTACAGGTTATCTGAGACAATGCCCCCAGCATCAGGAATAGTTCAATAACTGCAGTGGTGGTGCAAGCTTAGAAAATAGCTTTGATGTGCTGTAGGCATAAGAAAATGGAGCTAACAGATGAGTGCTGTGTGTGTACTTTGAAATGTTAGGCACTATCTGTAACTGCCTGTGATTTTTGTTTGCTTCCTTCTGCAGTGCTTGGCTATGAGGAAATACTGCAAAACAGTTCTAATGGAGGAGTTAATAGCTAGATATCTTCCAGAGGAACTCACTGAAAGAAGAAAGATTTATGAAGAGGAAATAGCAGAGCTTTCCAAGTATGTAATCCATTTCCTTAAAATCCTCTTCTGATACGATTGCTGTTAGCTAACAAATGGCTCCTGCTGCTGCAGGACGCGCTCAGACCACAGGATGGCTTGGCTGGAAGGGAGCTGATAGGATCCAGATCCCATCCCAGCCCTGTGGGCTGGTTGCCACTCAATAGATGCTGACACCAGCGCTTCATCTTTGATATCAGTGATTTAAAGAGAATGGGGTCCTGGTGAAATCATCTGGTTTTTATGCTTACTCAGAGCACACTGTGTTAAACAACAAACGGGAGAAGAAATCTGGGATGTTGCTTTTTAGACAAGCTGTGAATGTAATGTTTGCTCTTGGTAGCCCTCCATGAAAGCCACAGGGCAAGACACTGGGTGAAAGCAGTTTCACTGGCTGGGGGTTGGAAATTACTGAGTAGGGAAAATTCTAAAGAACATTCTTGCATGAAATGCATGTGTTTCATAGCTTGTCAGTATTTTGGTAAAACGTCATCTGGTTGTGTTTTTTGTGTTCTCTTACAGCCTCAATAAGAATGTTCCCATATTTGTCTGCACAATGGCTTACCCTACAGTCCCATGTCCTTTGCACATCTTTGAGCCCTGTTATCGCCTGATGATTCGAAGGTGCATGGAGACTGGCACCAAGCAATTTGGGATGTGCATTAGTGACCCTGTGAAGGGGTGAGTGAGCAGCACATTTGGACCATCTGGTCTACCCCACTTAATCTGGAGCAAGGCTTTTTGGAGAGAGGTGCAGATGAGCTTGTGCTGTGGTCATCTCTCGTAGTTCTCCAGTAGAGGAGGTTTCTCTACTAGTTAAAGACATGGAGAAGGCTGGAGTTACTCCTCTGAGCAGTTGGATTCTGCCTAATACAGCTGCCTGTTATTCTTGGAGCATATGGAGCTTGTGGGTTCTTGCACAAAGTTGAGCCTCAGGCCTCTTAAAATACATGGAAAGGAAGTGTGTTTTCCACTCTTGAAATCTCTGTAATGCTTTGTCACAAGCCATCAAGTTCAAACAGCAGTAAAGCATGGTGGTGTGTGTTTTTAAAATTGGAAAATAGTTAAACTATTGGGATGCACTTCTGTCTTCACTGCTCTGAGCATGTTGGATGCTGCAGAGGTAGAATGGTATCTTCCTAAGAGTTAGCTGAGCATTTGCATCGTGCCATTTACAGGCAGTCTTAAAAGCCAGGGCCTTAACGTCCACATTTAGCTTTCTTCATGTCTTTAGTGAGTGTACCCACGAGGTATATGTGCCATAAAAAGAAGAATGACATGCTCAAAATCCCTACCTATGAAGTAACATCAGTTGAGAATGTAGGGAAGCTTTTTTATTTATAACATTTATAGTCCTTCTGTAGTTCTAATATTGTGAATTGCACTTGTTCTGTACAAAATGTGTGAACTTGCTGGAGTTATGGACGAAGTATGTTTCCAAGCTGTATAAGTTTCGTAAGAAGTGATCTGTACTCCAAAGCATGTAGTTAATGTTAATCAGATCTGACAGCCTGAATATTCCTGATAGTTTTAAAAACAATCGTTGAATAATTGGAGCTACTGCAGCTCAGTACTATGAACAATAGAAATGAGCTGACACCAGTAAATACCTTTGTGGTAGGCAGTGGCTGTATGGCAGTTCTTTGGAACTAAGGGTGGAGAGAGTAAGAGTTGTTTACTTGCTTTTGTTCTGATTTAAATAGGTTTGCAGATTATGGCTGCATTCTGGAGATAAGAAATGTTGAATTCTTTGCTGATGGTCGCTCTGTTGTAGACAGCATTGGCAAGAGGAGATTTAAGGTGATACAGCACAGCCAGCGTGATGGCTACAACACAGCAGATATTGAGTACATCGAGGATCAAAAGGTGAATGCAGAAATATTTAAGCTGTGTGACATTTGAAATTCTGAGCCCATGTATTTGGTGAACTTTTTTGTGGAACAGGTTCCAGTAAGCCAATCCGTGGTATTTCTTAACTTGTGGTTAAAGCTGGGAGATGTCATAGCTCTGTAATAGAGAAGGTGCTAAATGAACTTTAGCTATTTTCATAATCTTTTGTTCTGTGTTGTGTGATGTTTATGAAAAAAATGTTTCACATCGCATTCCAGAGGTGCTTGTCCTGCAAATGTGTGCCTTTGCTTTGGAACGTGAGATAAAAAGGGAAGTAATGGATAAATAAGTTTGTTTTAGGGAAGAAAAAGAAAAGCTAGCATTCCTGATTTGTTTTAGAACTCCCTTGGTACTTTTTGCTTGTTTCCTTTGTCCCTCCCCACCCCAAGAAGCCCTGAAAATGAACACTGTGCCCTCCCCAGCAGGCAGATCACAGTAACAGTAACCTCCCCCCATCTCATTTCAGGTGCAAGGACAAGACTACGCTGCACTGCTTGTTCTCCATGATTCTGTCTACGATCAGGCATATATGTGGTTTAATTCACTCAAGCAAGCACTGAAGAGTAGAATTCTCAGTCACTTTGGTCCAATGCCAGCTAAGGATCCTGACCCACAGGTATCCAGAATCAGTGGCTTATGTAACTTCAGAGACACGGGTAGCAAGGATAGCTGATAAGCTGGGAAGCATCATCTTCAGTGAGGAAAAATAAGAATGTTCATCACTTACCCTGCGTAAGCAGAGCATCTGGGTTATGTTGCCATGCACCAGTAGCAGCACTATTGTGAACAGAAAGCTCATACGTAATGTTGGTAACTTCCTGAGAGTACTTCACCCACACAATGAATCCCGGGAGATGTAAATGCCTTTTTGCCTACTCTACTTCCCCAATTAAATGAGTAAGAGAAAATGGGGAAGGAAACTCATTGCTCTGGCTCGAGGACTGCAAATTACAGGGGTCCTGAAAGAACAGAATGTAACAACAGAAATTAAATATGAAACAAGTATGAAGTACGAAGAAGGGACATAGGTATCCCAAACAACTGAATCAGATAATGAATTAGGGAAAAAAATGTAGAAAGCCAACCTACAGACTTTTTGCTTTTAAAAAAAAAAAAAAAGAGTACAGCTTGGCTGCAGTTTTTGTTTCAGGTCAAGCTGTACTCACAAGCCATTTGGCTAGCAGTAAGATCCCTCCTTGCTAGTCTGCTCTCAAGATGGTGTGTTTTCAAAGCAAACCTGCAAAGCTGAGCCCTAACCATGTACTTGTATTCCAACTTCTGCTTCTTTCCCCTTACTGCAGGCTAACCCTAACGGGCCAGCCTGGTGCTGGTGGGTCCTAGCTGTCCTTCCACTTGAGAACAGAGCCCAGCTCCCTTTCCTTGCCATGAAATCCCTCAAAGACCGCTTGAATGGCATCAGACGTGTCCTTACATTCATGTCTCGTACAAGATCGCGGTGATGGTGAGGAGAGCGGTGAAGTCTCCCGCAGTGCTCGACTGTAGAGTGTCTCTTGTAACTTCATCTGACTGCAGTAATGTCCTACAGATTTGTGTCCGAATGTTTCCAGCCTGGATTTCAGAGAAACTAAGTTAAAAGGAGCAAGGGATGTTTATGGTTTCTTTAATAGTTTCCATTTGGAACTCGGTTTCTGAGATGATTATTCAATTACTGCACTGCTAAATTAATAACAAATGTGATAGAACAAAAAGTGATCTTGTTTGCCATAAACCTTTTAAAAAGCTTAAGAGGTTTTTTTAATTTATTTTTTTTTTGTAGTGGGTAAAGGGTGAACTGTGCAGTTTAATGTGAAGCAGAATTAATAATGTTCATGCATTATTTCAATGAACTGCGTGGTCTTTTCCAAATGGATCAGGTTTTATATAGCATTGTGTATAACAATGTTCACGACTTCCGTTTGATAATTTATTTTTGCACTATGATTTTTTTGTTTCAAAATGTGTTATTTATGTGTTCATCCTCTATAGGAAAGTGAGCTGCTCTATTTATAGTGTTTTTATCCTGTATGTACAACGGGGGAAGGGGGGAATGATGATTCTAGCAGTGCACAAAAAACTGCTTTGATCATTTTTCAGCTATTTCTGTTCAAATACTTTGAATGTTTTTCTATTTGTCCCCAGTCCTACTGTAGCCTAAGAAGGCTTTTTTCCTCCCAAAGCAGCCTGCTGTGATGTCTTTGAATACACAGACTGAGAGCTCATGCACAGTTGTTGGATCCTGACTCTCTGCTTGTAACTATGGCTCTGATAGCGCAGTGCAGCCGAGCGCATCCTTAACCGTGAGTGCAGGTGTCAGAGTGCTTGGCTAAGCCAAGGCATGGATCAGTTGATGGCAGTGGGGATTTGCTGACTGAAGGCTCACCCTTCTAAAAACAAAACTGGAAGTATTGGTGTTTCGTTGTAGATGGACAGATTTTTAATTATTTTTTTATATCAACTCCGGTTGCTGTTGAGATTAGCTTCACTTCTGGAGTGTCTGGGATTTGGTTTTGGAGTGTTTGTATGCGGGTGGAGGGAGGGTTATTTTCAACTGCAGGACTAACAGGGCAGTTTGTACCACATGAGAAGGAATATGTTGTAATAAATGCTATTTATGTCACCCCAATGTTCAGCCTTCTGTTAGCTTCAAGTCTCTGCCCAGCCACCTCATTTCTATAGGCAGAGATGGGGTAGGGTTGCTAATAGTAGTTACTCCTAAGGAAAACAAGTGAATTTTTGGATGACCGCTTCTAGCTAACGAGGCAGGTAAAAACAAGGCAAAAATGACAATAGCATCAATTGTTTTTTTGCTTTAAATCAACAAGCTGTTTGCACTTCTTGCTGCTTTCTGTCTACCAGCTTCTGGAGCTCGTCTTCCATGGGGCCAACATTGACTCATTAATTTCAGTGGGGGGGGGGAAGGAAAAACAAACAAACAGTTGTGGAATGCTACAATTTTTCTTGATGTTTTTACCCAGGACAGCACTATTGCCCATTCCATGCCTTTATGGAACAGTGCGGTAGAAATTAATGTCAGTTTTCCATGTGTGATTTATTTCTCACCATCATTCTTTCATCAGGAATATACATTGAGAGTAATTTCTGTACTGTCCGGTTTCTGTAATATCTTTTATTCCCCCTCTTGTTAAATTTTATAGCACTTATCCATAAGGGTACCAAAGAATGGAAGACAGACACATTTCAGCTTCGTTATGCAAATGGAATATGTATCCTGTGTTGGCATTTAGCTGCTCTAGAAATGCTACAGCTCGTTTCCATACTGCTAGATTGCTGCACTCCTGGCATCTTCTGTAGGTGGTGCTTTCCATGCTTCTCTATGAACAGTGTATAGAATACATGCTCTGAACAACAACTGTATGGTGGCTGAGACCCACTATGACATTGGTCTTCATAAGTCAAAAGCAGTTCCTACTTGTTTGGAAGTGAAACAGCATTAAATGCAATTCTTCCTTAAACCGTTCTGTATTATGCATAATGTAAGGAGTCTGCGTTGTTCCTGTAGGAAGTTAGCACTTAGTTCCTTGTATCTGTGAGAAAAGGACCTCAGATACGTATTTCATACTGTTTTCTCATTGGTCTTGCTGTTCTTTTCCTGCATGTCTTCTGCGTGCTCATTATTTTGTTGATTCAGAAATTGCCATGCAAAGAATCCTCGACTCTATAAGTGAACATTGTCTTTCTTTATTAGACTTGAGTAAAGCTGCCAGAACTTCCTCAGCAGAAATCTGCGTATACATGCACTGTGTTGTGAGCCCCCAGTGTATTTGGTGTGACTTGGAAACACGAACTGCTGCCTACACTGCATGCAGGTGACCTGTGCATGCACTGCAAATTGACTCCATCAAGAAATTCAATCTGGGACTGCTGTGTGGCCACACATCCTAGGTTAATGGGTAGTTCGTGCATTCCTTCAGAGGAAAAAGATCCTGAAACAAGTTTCTGAGAACACAAGCCTGCCAGTAAAAGCTGGACAAGGAGTAGCTTTAGCCCTCAGTGAACTGACATGGTGGTTTCAGTAATGAGCTTTACAAACACAGCTTCTAGTTGTGCCATGCTACGGGTGATTTCAGTTGTACTAATTGGCACAAAGCTGTAAATGCAGTATTTATTACAGGCATAAATAAACAACTGAGCAGACTCGGACACCTTAATTTGAATTATAGAAACTGCATTGATTACATCTAACTGGGGCTGCTATTTTATTCACTGCATTCTAGGCACTTGTTTTATTTCAACCACTCTTGCTTTTATTTATCTAAAAAGAAAAAAAAAAAAAAAAAGGAAAAAAAGAGAAAAGCACTTATTGGATTTACATTTCCTCTGTGGCTAGAAGTAGTGATTATTCTTTTGTAGTGAAGCCGTAAGTAATCCGTAGGCTTCCTACTATTGCCTTCAAGGAAAGGCATTTCCTTAGACCCTGAGTGACTGAGTTCTGATTTTAGCAATCCTAAGTTATTCCATTTTCATAGAAATGTGATCAGTTTTTTTCCTGTGATGGAGAGTAGAGCCAATAATAGAGTGATCCAAGCAAGTGCTGGTCTCCTGTAGGATATGGTGGTGAGCCATCCGGGCAGCTGGAGACCTCCTGAAAGTGACACCTTGCACTTGTGAGATGTACTTCATTCATTTGAAATCTCTTCACGCTTCTGTAAATGAAAGATTTAACAAAATACATCAAATAGCAAAGGCTGCCTGTATCACCTTTCTAACTTTTTCTGCACGTATTTACCTTCTAATTAAACAGATGGGTTTTCTGAAGGAAATTACATTAATTTTCCCACTTACAGAGTTCTGTAGTAATGTTGACTTACGTTGCCTTGTGCAGGAGTGGTTTCTGTGAGAACAGCTGTTAGCTGGGCATGGAGAGCTTTGACAGTAAACCTGGGGCACAGCTGCATTTTCAGGTTAAATTGTACAATGTGACTGAGCTCAGGCACAGCTGTAGAATGCAGTTGATTAGTATTAATAATTAAATCATAAGTTGGTGTGATAAAATCTAATTGATGGTTTTAGTTCCAGTTGATGCTAAAACAGTTTTAGTTACATAGTCCTCTTTTTTTCATCTTTAAGTGCTGATCTCTTCCATGAGTGGTAGCAATAAGAGGCAAGCTGTCACACTGCATGGCTGACCAGAGCTTCTCTCCTGTGCTGCTGCTTGTGAGCAGAACACCTGAAGCACAGGTCTCCTCACCCAAACTTTAATGAAAATAAAGTCATTGAGATTTGGATGCAGCAGGTCTGGTTTCACCTGCACTGTGAAGAAAGAGCTTTATGAAATTGTTTAGACAGTCTTTTGGTGAATCCTGCTTGGTGCTGAAGTTTTGCTGATGTTTAAATTAGAGACAGACAGCAGTTGTAGTGAAATGCAGTGCTTAGGAATGGAGGACACATTCAGAAGCTTACTTTTAAAAAATACATGTAAATTAATTACAGTTTTTCTCATGCATACCAGCCCCACTGGAACTGTATGCACTGAGGGCAGTGCTTTCCTGTCCCCTGAGCCCTACATTAGGTGAAAGCAAAACGGGCTGAGCTTGTATTGTCAGCTTTGCAGCCTGACTTGTAAGTGGTGCAGCATGTCCTCAAGATGTGGTGGTCTGGGGCTCAGTCCAAAGCAGCTTTGGAAAATCTTTGAAAGCTACAGCAAGGTGGTAGCTCAGTCCAGTCGCTGTTGTGAGATGCTTTGTTAAATAAATGTGGTCTGGATACAAGAATGAATCTGCTTTGTCAGGATTAAAATGATGGGTAATACTTCAAAAATAATAACAGTTAAAAAAAAAAATGGAGCTGTTATGTTGACTTACTCATCCAGGTGTCATGTGAATTGCTTACAAAGAGTGGAATTTCCTAAGGTCTAAAGTAACCCTCACATAGAAGTGCCTGTATTCTGTTATTGCCATTCTTGAGCTTTTTAAGAGAGTCACAGCCATATATTTTATAAATATGAGCATATGCACCTTTCAATCTTTAAATTTGCAGATCAAAGGTTTACAGAGCAGAAGTGTAGCAAAACCAATGTACTAGCTTCTGTAATTCCCTGGTGGGGGATGGAGAAGTACAAAAATGGGGAGGAACAGACTATCTGTATAAGATGTCTTAATTTGGCACCATATACTCGTCCAATTCAGTTCCATCAAGCTACGTGGTTATAAGAGTGCCAGAAATATATATCTCTCAAGCCATTCTAAATAAAAAGCTCTTTGTTGACCTGTATATTCCATTTGTTTGTAAAACATCATTTTTGTGCACTGTAACGAACTTGAAATGAAACTCTCATGCCACTGAACAGAGCACTGTTCAGCTACCTCAACGTAAGGTTGAAGTATTTTGGTTTTTTTTTTCCAGATTTGTTCACATTGTCATATAAAATATTTTTAAAAAAATCATAGTCCAAAGATCCTGTATTTGTTTGTAGATGTACTTACAATTATGTTGTACCAACAAAGTCTGTGTGAAGCCTTGTTTGCTAATTAAAATTTTTGTGTTCTTTACTCTTTGGCTTGCATAACAAAGTACGTCAGGTGTGAACCACCGTTGACACAGGAGCTGCTTTTTTTTTTTAGGTGTTAGAGAAAAAGGGACGAAGAACAAATCCTAGGCCCTGCAGCCACACAGCAGAATCTGATGTGAAGGGAGGAACCCACGGGAAGGAAGGCGGTTGCCCAAAACTCTGCCTTTGTAAGGGACCTCCAGAGCACTTTCGATCTTTGCTGTAGAAGAGAAGGGGCAACGGGGAGTGCTGAGAGCCTGGCTTCCACAAGGTGTGCTTCTGTGCCTCCTGTGCTGTTTGCCTTAGTGAGTTGCCCCTGTTTCTGTGATTAGAAACGAGCCAGGCTGCCTTCCGTGCGTAGCCTTGGCCTGGAAAAGTGAGCCCCAGCTTCTTAAGCTGTGCCTGTGAACCCATGAAAGCGTGACGTTCAGCTTAGAAGCTCTGTAGCACTTCTGAAGTCCCCAGCTTATAGAAAAAAGCTGAAAAAGAGGACTTTCATTCATAAACCCCAGGCTGAGAGAACAGCTCCGCATTTTATCCTGCTGAAAACATGGAAGAGTCACCAAAGTTTAGCTCTTAGAGATATGTAAGGGCTGCTCCTTCACCTCATCACCAGACAAGCTGAGTGCTGTGGCTGCGCTCTGCTGCTCCAGTCCTGTCACCTGTGGCACCAGAGATCACCTCGCTGCTCTCTTATGTAAGCTTGCTCAGGTCCTGCATTTATTTTAGAATCCGGGGCACAGCCTGAAGGCTGAATTTAGTAAGCCAACAGCTAATTATGTCAGGGCTGCGGTTTCCTATAACAAAAATCTGAATCTGAGCAGGGAACTATTTTGGTTGAAGTGCTTAAGAAACAGCCAAAGCTGAAGCTTTGCTTGGGAACATGGCAGATAAATGATTCCTTTCAGTTCTCAGTTTTAATTCTGAAAGCCTTAATTAAGAATGGCTTTTAGTTGTAGTTTAAAGCAGAAAATAAATAAAACAAATTTGGGGTAGCAAATGTAATTCCCAACTCTATTTGTTCAGCACGCTTTCGAAGAGATTTATTCAAGGGACTCATGAAGTATTCTGAAGTCAATTACTTAATGTCTCACTTGAAAGCGATCACCAAAAAGCAGAAGCAGCGTAAAGCAGTTCCTGGCAAAGCACTTCCGTGCCCCGCGTGGTTCCTAATGCCGCAGCCATGACGGCTGGGCTGTGATCAGGGCTCGGCCCACAGCAGTGCCTGGCTGTTCTGCCCTCACTCAGTGCGGGCAGTGAGCTGTGACGTGCTGTTAGTTCTCTTAGTGAAGTGTCACAAAGTGCTGGGACGTCTCCCAGTGTGCTGCAGTTCTCTGTAGGGCCAAGTTAAAGCTCTGCCATGTTTCTGTCTCCAAACGTGAGGCGCTGCCTGCCGCCATCTTGGCCACGCGCGCAAAGGGAAAATAGAAACTTAGGTTGCAAAGGACCGCGTGGCTGGGCTTTGTTGTCACTGTTGTTCTCAAATCTGTGTTGCTTTCGAACTGAGCACGTTTTCTATCAGCAGCCACTTAGAACTCCAGAAATCACACAACACAACAGATGAAATGGTTCTTCCTAGAGGGTGGTATTGTCACCTGGCCTTCTTCCCCAGCTGTATTACAACTAGCTGCTCTGTGAAGCTCTACGTTGATGGAGGCTACCTGAGAACCAGAGCACCAGCAAAGAGCAGGGTTTGCATGCACAGCCCTCAGCTGCCGCACACTGCACAGTTTACCTCTTCTCATGGACAGCTTTCAGGTAGTTAAAGC
The DNA here is from genome assembly GCF_019232065.1 of Centrocercus urophasianus. Classification (NCBI taxonomy): domain Eukaryota; kingdom Metazoa; phylum Chordata; class Aves; order Galliformes; family Phasianidae; genus Centrocercus; species Centrocercus urophasianus. The sequence continues at coordinate 16,538,252 of NW_024884800.1, read as the reverse complement.
AGAACTGACAGCCAGAGCGTGCTGTTGCTGGCAGCCTTGTGCCAGAATGGCATCTTCTCTCACAGTAGATCTGCTCTTGACTTGTAATGCTATAAGCGAAAGGAGAATTAAGCTATTTATGTAAGTGGCTTTATTTATATAACTGACTTATGCTGTATTATATGATGAAAAAGGAGGAAAAAAAAGTGGCTTTTTTTTGTCTTTTCTATGAGCTGCAGGAAGATTTTGTAAAAGTAACACTAGTAATAAATGGTTTTCTCTATGCGTTTGATGAGAAGTTCAGCTTCATCTGCATGGAGGCTCTGGCATGCAGAGGAAATGTAGTAATAGGTGGCACCACAGTGCGAAAGGATTTTAGCAGGTCTGCAGACAATCTAGAAGCTCTGAATTCAGAACACCAGCATTTAGACTGTAAGCTCGTTCAACAGAGCAATTAGCATTCAGTCTCTTCCATGGATGACTCAATGATTTGCACTGTGACTGTTAGCACTGAACGTACCAGCTGAAATTTGTTTTGAAGGTTTAGTGAAGCATTCACGATTTAAAAACGGTTTCTACCAGTATATATTTTTTTAATCAATGAGAAGCCCAAGCTCCACCATGGCTGAAGACCATACAGAAGCATTTTCAACAGAGCCGAATTCATTTTCTTTATGCTTGATGCTGTTTTTCACTCCTGAGCGAACGCCGGCTATTTAATATTTGGGAAATCAGGGTCAGTAGAGTAAATGTTTCTGTAGCAATTTGGCAGAAACACCTTTCATAACTCATAAAGTCACTCCTGGAAAGGCACAACTGGGTCGCAGAAGTGCATGGTGGGATGCTGCTTTCCAGTTATGCAACCAGGGTAACTAGAGGTTAGAGAAAGCAGTTGAATAATGAGCTTTTTGCCAGAAAGAAGGGAAGAGAAAAACACAGTGTTTTTAATGCTGGCTTCTGAGCAGCAGCTCCTAATGTGTCTAGTTAGGAGTCATCAAACTGAAATAGAACCGAATGCGTCACAACTTTGAAGAATGGCAATTCACATCCCCAAAGAAAAATACATCTGCTTGTATTCTAAGAGCAAATCCTACCAGCTCTGTGATTCCCATCGATGATGCTAGAGCCACTGGCAGCATGCTGCTCAGCTTTTCTCCCAGCCCATGTCACTACCTTCATCACTCCCCCTGCTCTTTTTACTGTATCCGTCATCCAGCAACGCCATCGCCCTTGGGGAATCACATTTTGTGTGCACCATTTCTATCACACTGAGCTCAACTCCTCTCTGTCCCTGACAGCTCGTAGCACCTTCACTTCTCCCACATTTTCTTTCCTGCTTTTATGTACTTCACTGGATTATTTCTTAAAAAATGTAATGAGTGAGGAATTCTTGCACTGTTTCTTAAAACAGAAGAAAGAAAGGAAGTTGTCTTTCTGCACCATGAAGATTTTCTGAAGTTTGGAGGGCTAGGATATGGCCTGAGGGCACCAATTAGCACATTAACTAACGAATAGCTCCCATCCAGTCTGGGGATATCAGTTACTAAAAGTGAATCCTGCACTGCAAAGAGACTAAACAAAACGGTGCTTTTAACCACAGTTATATCTCCTGTTACAGCTGCACAGCAGATAAATATATTAATCAAAATGACCTCATTTTAGGCATGAGTAGCAGTGTCTTATATAACCATGTTAAGTGTGCTGTTTTATTTCCCTCCCGCCAAGGAGAAACGGTGTTTGTCTTACAAGGGTTCCAAATAAGTCTGGTTATAAAGCGATGGGGGAAAGAACTGGAGGAAGAGACGAAAGTGGAGGAATCAGTAAGCAAAATGACTCATTCCCCGAGAGCAGAGGCGATGCTACGCTGCACTGTTAAATATTAGTTGCTCTGTAGGAAGCTGATGTTGTCATAAGCAGTCTCAGTGCTCCACATGTGCCCAGCATTTCTCAGGATGGGAAAAACAGATGTGTTAGAAGAACGGAAGCGCCTTCTTTTCAGACCTCTCAACCAGTGGCCTCAGCTTTCAGCGTTCCTTGTTCTGTTTCCAAAGCTGTTGGTGAAGGCTGCCCCCAGAAACGAGGGGCTTGCAGCATCCCCTGCCATCCTTTTCGTTCTTTGGAGAAAAGCAGCATTCGATTCATTCTTTTCTGGTGCTAATAATCATGCTTTAAACGAGCTCACAAGCACCCTGAAAAGTAGACTACATCCCCCCACACACTTAACAAGGCCAAAACTCATCTGGATTGATGCTGCACTGCAGCAAAAAGGACAGAGAGGCGTACATTTTTGCAATATAAGATCACTCAGGCAGAGAACTCTGATAAGCGCTGAAAATGTGAGAAACAAATGGCAGGGTATGCATTTCCCATTTGCTTAATACACACACATAAAAGAAACACTGTGTAGGCTTCACTGCAGCATGCCAGTGCATCCAAAACTCAAAGGTTAGTTACATAAATGATAAGGCGTGGGCTTAAATGCTTCATTCAGCTTGTTAATTACTTGCTTTGTGGTCCGAGCCAACATTCTGAAACAGGTTCATCCAATATTGTGTTGCTTCCTCTTCATTTTCAGTTAGTGTATGAAGCTGAAGTGCTGGGAACGATTTGTTGCAGCACATCAGGAGAGTCTCTTTTCTAGCAACTCACAGAACAAACTTACTCAAACTCATCCACAGATGCTCTTTAAATGTCTTCCTTAATTCAGAGAATGATGAAATTTACATCTTGGAACATTCCTTTTAAACGGGGGAATTGCTGGCTGCCATGAGCATATCTTTATAATTGACATTTTTTGTTTCAGTAGTTTCTCCTTTGTACCCTTTTTAACCACAAGGAAATGAATGGGAGCCCGTTAGAGAACTCTGACACACATACTCGCCGTATCTCTGGCAGAAACGTAGAAGCTCTGCCTTAATTGCAGATGGAAATAAATAGTTCCCTCTTCAGTTCAGTGAGCCTGGACACCAGCTTGGTCGATGCCATGGGGAGAACAACTGGTCAGTGCCAACCGGCCGATCCAAAGAAAGGCAGACCTCCTCTTATTTCATTACGTGCAGGCAGAAAGTGGAGATGCAGAATTCCGTATCGCCGTGGCAATAAATCATACTGTATCAGGAGCAAACTGTGATCATGCCACAAGGCATCTCACCAAGGTCGTACCTGGGAACCGCAGCTAAGATTTACTTCAAACAACAGATCTGTTTTAAAAGCGGAACGGTGTAACTTGCCTTGATTTCATCAGGGTATGTTTGCAGACATCTCGATTTCCTACTGTTGGATGTCATATGAACAGGAATATGTTTTAACAGCGACAATGAAGTGGATGCAAATATTGTGGAAGTTTTTGACTCCCGACCTTTTAAGAGACGCTAACTCACACCCTTTAAACTTCACCTTCTTATTTCTACATGAAGGCAGCATCTTTCTCCTCTATCATAATGTTGCCAGTTAGAGATTTCTGAGTCACAAATGCAGATTAGCATTTGGATCTGAATTACAAGTCTTGAAAACTGGAGGCTGGCTGAAAGAGAAACCTCATCGAGTCAATCCTATGGACCAACTGCAAAATACAGATTGCAGCTGCAAATCTGGGCTGAAGCAATCTGGCTGTTGCAGTGCTGTAGGAAAGGTGATGAGATGTATCTCCCTGCCAGTCTATGCATAACCTTCTTTCCACATCATTCTCTGGATGTTGCAGGAATGTTGCTCCCAAAGTTACTCATTCCCTTTGCTTCCACACTTCAGATGAGTTTCCGTGCTGTACTGTCTTGCTTTACTTTCCTCATTTTGTTCTTTCCTGCCCATGGGCCGTATCATATCCTTCCATCAATATTTCAGCAGAACGACTCCCGGTTGGAATCAGAATGGATTGCTGCTTAAAAATTGATGGCACAATATGGCCCCGCATTTCTGTTGCTGTGCACCTGTTCCTCTTTAGCTACACTCCCTCTGCCTTTAATACTTCCATTCCTCAGATTGCTCAGAACACCAGTGTATTCTTAGCTGTATTTAAACGATCAAATGAATACAATTTCTAAATTAGAACGCACACAAAAATGCCTTTTTTTGTCACCAAGTGAAGCTCAACTGTGCAGTTTAGCAGATCTCACCATACAGATCACTTTTGTCTTCAGGCTAAACATTGTTCCTTCAAATTGAAGATGAAAACCGCAATTAAATATAGGCCACAGATGTTCAGGATGCAGAGGACAAAAATATAGGTTTCATAACTTGACAGTTATGCAACCAGTTGCTTTTCACATATTAAAACAAACATTTAATTTTATGCTCTTATTTGCCTTTAATCTAAACACACATACAAAAGAAAAAAGAACCCAAACCAACAACCTGTGAACTGTCTTTAAAATGGTGAGAATTTAAAGAAAAATGGCCCTATTTTAATCATTGCTAATTACTTTTCCTCAAGATCTTCACTGTTTTGTAATTTAACGTCAGATCCCCCAGTACTCAGCCAGCCAGCTCTCCATCAAATCTCCGAGGCACCTCCATAATGCCAAGATGTAAGCTCTAATCGTGTTGCAGACCTGGTCAAGGCAAGATTACTTTTAAATGCAGTTCCCCTTACCTAATGAATCTCATTCTGAGCATCTACCCCAACAGCCAGAGCCCTCCATGCACCTCTCACCCAACGCAGCGCACCAGGTGTGCCAGAGAAGCACATGATGAAGATGATGGGATTTAATCCCTTTGCAGATAAAAGCCAGCAGAGAACTAAGCACATTCGGTACTAATATAAAAATCCTTTTCTTCAACTTAGCTTCCCTCTAGTAAATCACACATTAATTCTCTCTTGCAAAAACAGAGAAGCAAACCAGCAGAACGTTTGCTGAATGTAAATGCATGAATGAGAATTTTCTCTTACAACCACTGATGCTTTGTTTTGTACATGTAGGGAGGCTTCATGTACAAAACTGCACTGCTTGTCCACCATCTCCAGTAAGTTTGGAGCTGGGGGCTGGTTTCAACCAATTTTGCAGAGATTTCTACCACCCCCTCTATATGACAGCAAACTTGCATTTGCAGATTTGACTTCTAACATCTTCGGGAGACACTTGAACACTTTGGCAATAGTAGCACAGTTCACTGAATGAAAAATAAAAACAGAAAGGCTTGTTAAGGATTTAACCTTTTTTTAGTTAAAGTCAAAATCTGTTATCTTTACAATAAAAGCAATAGTAACTGCAGAATAAGAAGACAACCAGTTTGCCAGAGTCACCAAAAGCAGCCATTCCCCATACTAGTGATGAATGAGACAGGCCATGCGCAGAGCTCAATCTGTGCTTTCCATCACGGTGTGAATCCGCAGAACCGACACGCTTTGGTTTTGAAGCTAAAGAAGTTTAACTCAGACACAGCCCAGGGCCTCACAATGTCATTTGGCAGTCATAGAATCATAGAATGATTTGGGTTGGAAGGGAACTTTAAGGTCATCTCGTTCCAACCCCCTGCTATAGGCAGGGACACCTCCTGTGACTGCAGGCTGCTCACAGCCCCATCCAGCCTGGCCTTGAATGCTTCCAGGGATGGGGCATCCACAGCCTCTGGGCAACCTGTTCCAGTGTCTTACCACCCTCACAGCAAAGAATTTCTTCCTAATATTTGGTCTAAATCTGCCCTCTGCCAGTTTAAAACTAATTTCCCCTCATCCTGTCACTACGTGCCCTTGTAAAAAGTCCCTCCCCAGTCATTTTAGAAGCAGAATTGCTCTTAGGAGAATGCAGATAAGAAGAGCTAAGAGCCTCAGATTTCTTAGAGCAAAACCCATGCCAACATCTCAAAGTGCTCTTGACCCTTCTGCAAGATCTGGCAAACAGCACAAACAGGACACCTGCTCAATGTGAGTTACAGCTGCTAGTAGAAAAACCCAACATGTATGTCTGTTCATCCCACATCCCCACAGCCTTGTAAGGGCAGGATCAGATGTTCCCAACCCCTGAAGAGAATCTTCATTCATCTTCTCTAAGAACTGTTGGTTGGGTTTGTCAGGTTCAGCCAATTTGGGTCACACGAGTCAGGAGCAGAGTACTCCTGGTAATGCAGAGAGACAGACTGAGACGTGGTTGTTGGAACCCCTCTAAGACCAATTGGAATGTGGCAGGCCAGTCCCCACACACAGAGCAAGCTTCTCACAGCCTCTAAATGAAGCACAAAGTCCTTAATGCTAGTTACTAAATGAGAAGTGGCATCTCAGTGGGCTGCCTCGGTGGATTAATTCTAAATGCATAATTCAATACAGACCCACATAAACCTTTATGAATAGAAGTAGGGGTTATGTAAGCATGTTCTTACAGCGTATACTGCAAACTCCTCAGTGTAGCTACCATTTCTGTGCTTTAGGTATACAGCTGTCAGTAGAGCAATTCAAAGAGAACCAAAAGAACAGCAGGCCTACTTCAAACCCATAGGCCATGTGGGAGATGAACCATTTCCGAGAAATCAATTCCTTTTGAACCAGTAACAGTTTAGTTCAGCACACTATGAATAATAATAAAAAAGTCAGATTAGTTTGATGATCCCAGAAATACAGTCATCTTTTTAGGCGGGGATTAATGCTGCCTCCAGGGTAAATCCCTTTCTCATTGAATGCCTGCAGAACTGACCTGCAAAAATAATACCAGCTTCACTGGTTAAAAATATGGTGAAGGGGTTACTACAATTATCATTAAACATAATTGTATTAACTAAAGCAAGAACGTCAGGCTCAAGCTAATGGTAGCAGTAATGATGACTGCATGTTGATAGTAACAGCCACGATGCTCCTGGGCTATGGCTTAACAGCTTAACATGGTTCCTAAGAGCTAGAAACTGGTAGGGGGTTAAGGACAAAAATAAAAACCCCTCCAAACATTCCCAAGCTTTGAGGAATCTCAGATCCAGAGCTGGACCAGAACATTGCATCTGATTCACAGCTCCACAACCTTCAGAACCAAAGCATTGATCTTGGTCTCATCTGCTGAGAAGTCAGTAGAAAAAATGGTATCAAGAAACCCCAAGAAGCCAATAGAGATTATTTTAGAAAGGAAGAGCTATTGGTTACCTGTTGAGTTTTGGAGGGGCTGCCTAGGAAACACGGGTATATTTGTTTTAAACATTATTTCACTGTAGAGTGCCGGACAGTGTGAATCTGCGACAATTTCTCTCAAATTCAGAATAATTCTGGCATACACAGAAGATTTGACCCTAAGTTCTATGCTGAGATTTATATTTGAACAATACAGAAACAAAAAACGAAACACAAAAAAAGGCCCAATTATAATCTTATTTAGACCAGATAATTCCATTGGCTTTAGTAGGTTTGTTCCTGACTGGCAGAGTTGTTCCCGAGATTTGAAAGAAAGCCCGGAGTGCCACTCAGCATTGAAATCCTTCTTGTTACATTACGTTTCCTTGGAAAACTTCATCAAGTCTGTTCTTGCTTAGGTCACTCCCAGAAAGAAAACCTCTTTGCTGTGGAACTGTGGCTGCAGACCCACACTGTTAATAAAAACAAATGCAAGAGCATAGCAAGAATATCAGTTCCATCTAGGAAAATTGTTGGGTTCATCCGCTCAGTCAACACAAAGGAGCCTGTGAGTCCGTGCTTCTAAAATTCCCATTCTCAGACTGAGCGACACTGCACAAGGCACAGAAATGGGATGTTCCAGCAGCCCTGGCTCCGCACGCTGCCAGCATCGCTGGCTCAACATCCTTCACATGGCAGAAGCCATGAAAAACTCATTTTAAGGACCAGGCTATTATGCAATGGCCTTGGTTGCATCAGCGCAGCAAGGAAAGCACTGGGGGAAAGTGAACTAAAAGCTGAGGCTCTGTGCCTGCAAGGCAGTGGCAGGGCAGGAGCAGAACCACTGACTTCAGGTGGGAGAGCTGTGGGCTCAAGGCAACCTGAGCTCCCTGCAGAGTGATCCACCCTGCTGTCTGCCATGCTGCCCTGTCAGCATTCCAGGGACACAAGCTGTCTTTGCAGAGAAGTGGCAGACTCTAAAAATGAACTGGTCCTGGCAGTATGGCTGTATTATCTCATTTTCAAAGGAGAAAGAGGAGAAATCCAAATGAAAAAGGGTGGAAAAAAATACAAAGCAGTATTACGAATGTCATTTCCACTGTCTACTTCATTGACTCCAGTAGTGTTGCAAACAAGACTAGTGTTACATGTACTCCATGTAGGTACAAGGCCAAATCAGTGCATGCAGTCATGTGGCCACCTCTGCTGTAGGAAAACCACCACCCCATGTAATTGAACGTACCATGAAGGACACCAGAGATCACCTTTGGACAATTCCTGGCAGCAGGTCACTCAGATGTTTGTGCTGAAGCTGCACAAACACTTCTCTTGCAGCACTGCAGCAGGGAGCTTCTGTCTGGAAGAAAAGCAAAAGGTCCTGCAGAGCTGAGTGACTGCTGGAGCAGAGGCAAGCACGCCGCATGGAGCAGCTACTCCTTGTTTGGATTGTAAAGGCTCCCAGAAGCAACTTACCAAACCTGGGCTTATGGAAAGTGCGTTTTCTTGGAGCTTGTGACTGACACCATAAGATCCTACAGATCACGCTGTTTGGTGGTGTTACATTGCCTGTTGAGCCTCCAGGCCGTGCTGTATGAGCCAAAGCCATCTCCAAGATGTCTGAGGCTGATCACAGCCCCAGAGTCATGCTGACCTGGTTTCCAGCCCTGGATTCCCAGGTGGTAACACCCATCTTCCCGCCATCCAGCATTGCTGGGCTCAAGATGGCAACACCATCCTTTGTCACAGCAGCCCCTGTCACTTTACACCCCGGGATGCATTGCTGCAGTCTGCACGAGGTGGGAAGGGCCATGTGTAGAACGTGGACGTGCCCTCCCTGAGGTCCCTGGGAATGAGATGGAACAAAGCTCTATGCTACAGGACCACATTTAACCCAGAGGCTTGGAGGAGATGGCAGGAAGTTTGCCGACTGCTACTCTGAAGGAAAGTCAACAAGCAGGGCCACAAAGCTTTGCTTCCAGCTGATATATGTAGGAACTAAAGGACATTTTCTAGTCAGGTCAGCAGTTAGAATATGCACGTGGAAGGAGAGACTAGAAACATATCTTCACTTTTATGAAGGAATGTACCAATGTCTTGCTCTACTACAGTCTCATATAAAGTTGTCATTAAGTAATTCCTCTTTAATGCATCATTCCCAGCAGTGGTTTTAATACGATAATCAAAAAACACGTTTTTCTGATCCTTGCCAGAGTGCTTTGCTGTGTGCTGGGCTTTGGCAGTAAGTTATGCTCTGAAACTATTGGGCAAGTAGCAAGTGAGAAATGATGTCAATATGCCTAGCACTTAATATGCAATGCAAATATTCCTGTTGATTGTTCTCTCTCCATATGTAGCACATCTTCACAGTCAGAGCTCTTTTTTTATAAACAAAGTGAAGCAAGGAGACACTTGTTTTCATAAAAGATCATAACACTAAGAGTGCTTATGTAATAAATTGTTCTGTCTAACACAGATGGAAAACACAAAATGGAAACACAGAAAATGAAGCTCTGTTTTCAAGCACCTCTGGTTTCCTTCCATGCAAATACAGATCAGGTCACTGATCTTTAAGCAGAGCTCTGTTGGCCTATGAAATGCTGTAGTGAAAATGCTAAGTCACACCCTGAAGCAGTGATGGAGCACCTGGTGGGAAGGCAGGGCCAACCCAGGGGAGCTCAGGTGCATGCAATGCAGCTGAGTGACCAGAATGTGTGGATCCAGGATCGACCCCTTCCCAGGCCTCATTTAAGGGCTGGCAGTAGATATGAGGGGGGTCCTTCTGCAGTTCCCTGCATACCTGAGGCCTTCTGAAGGTAAGCAGCTTCTTTCCTTTATTTGTGTGCCCATAGCTGTTCATTTGGGTGAATTCTCACTTGCTCCAGCCTAGGACCTTGCTGCTCTGCTTTCCATCATGTTACAAATTATGTGTTTTCCTCTCCTTCGCAATATGCGTGATTCAGGCTCCAAGCTGAGTGAGTGCCTGTTTTGTTTAAAATGCAGCTCTGGTTTTATGTAGATATATCCTAACTTGTGCATCTACTTGTGACAGAGAAGTCATTTTATTTACTCCCATGTGAATAAAACACACTTTCACAGCTCACAAAGCCCGTGGAAATTGTTTCTTCCTGCATGCACAACTGATAACATGCTGACCCTCTGGGGGGCACATCTCCCCTCTGTTTGCTTCTCAGTGACTGTTGCTTTTCTTCACTTGCCCATGTCAGTAGCGATGTACAGCCAGTACTTAGGCCAGCAGGAGTGACGCATTTATAGAAGGCAGCCAGCAACATCTCCTGCTTGCTAGCTCTGCCAGTGCCAATGGCACCGTTAAGGAAGGCTGCTGCGAGCAGCTCTATGGAAACACAACACAGCCCCAGGACTTTGACCCCTTCCCATACATTGCTGCCATTGCTACAACGGCCTTATTGTGTAATTTGGGAAAAAGTTACCTCAGTGCCACAGAAACAGATTCCAGAGAAGTGTGGCAAGCTTCTAATTTGGGAACACTCAACCTCACCCTGCTATGTTGGAAAAATACCTGTAAGTTGAAACTAATTTGGAGGCCGGAATAAGACAGTAGGGAAAATATAATGGAGTATCAACTGTAACTGCTTAACAAAATAGGTTAAGGAGATTTCTAAGCAGAGCAGCATTGCCAACGCTGACAGGTATGCAATCTTGAACTTGTTAGCTATTCACTGGATTCCTGTAAGACATGGTTAGCTAGAAAAGAAATTAAGGGAAAAGTAGGTTTGATCCTAGACGTGAAAAGGTAAAAAGTTTAGAGAAAGAAACTCTCTATATTTTTAAGGAGCTATTCTGAGGCAGAGAGAAGCAAAGATGAGAGTCCCAGGTATGGAACAGTTTTTTGTATTAGAATGTTTGTACCAGTCCCTTCTTTCTGCTTTTTCATTTCTATTTCAGACAAAGTTATATTAATGAAATACTCCATGACTTCAGTGGCTTTCATACCTACTTGTAGTTTTGGAACTAGGTTGGCTCATAGATCAGCGTAGGAATTGGTGGACAATAATCCTGTTTACATCAACAGCCTGTAGGTTTTTCTGAACTGCCTCTAAAGAAAACAGCTATTAAAAGAATTTATTTTTAAATCCCTCCTCACACAATAGGAACAATAATAGCATCTCACTATTTCCATAACCAATAATCTGCCCCTCAAGCTGGGAGAAGTTGCAGAACTTTGGCTCTGTTCCTTTCTTAGGAGCTATGTTGCACAGCTCTGCTATTTCAAGCGCTGCACTGCAGCATCCCACTGTGAGCCTTTTGTTTCTTGAGTTGTACCATCATTCTTCCACAGATTCACCTTCATCCTGCCATGCCCCTTCATTCATCCAGCTGGAAATACCTGAGCAGCTTTTCTGATCTGTGAAGATGCGTGGTTTTGTGTTCCAAGTTTAGAATTTATCCCACCTGCTTATTTCTATAAAATGTTTTTTTGTTTTTTGTTTTTTTGTTTGTTTTTTTTTAAAAAAGAAAGGTTGCACTCAATCTTTGTAGCAAGAACTGACTCGGGCTGTAAGAACAGCAACACCCCATATTGAATAACGACTCTTTGAGTACAAGCCAAAATGCGCACAGAATGCAAGCGTACCAAGCAACAAACCAAGGCCAAAATCCTAAACAGATGTCAGGATTACCTAAATGTGAGGGGTTCCACACCTTAATTGCCAACATTCCAGTGGCAAACGATGAGATGTTTGTCAAACCTGGGAAGCTCAATGTAAATGCAGGCAGGGAAGCATGCACTAGAGGAAAAGACAAAGAGGGACAAGTGTCTGACTCTGTAGGCAGCTAATTGCCTCTGTGGTTACTAGAATCCTTCCAGTAACAGTTCTGAAGGACAAAGTATGCCTAATGCCTTTTCTGTATTGATCTGCAAAGCACTTAACTGAGCAAATGGGACAAGCTCAACCTTTCTAAGCTGAGAAGTTCTACTGTAATATTAAATCTATAGGTATATAAATTCAAGCAATTAAAAAGAGTCTATTGCTGCTTAGGGGACTTTCTCTGTCCCAACAGGAAACAGGACAGCAGAGTTTTCAGAATGGTCAGTCATTCCTCACTATTCCAAGACCTTCTAAACCATGGTCATTGAAATGAGGACTGGCTCCATGGTGATATCCAGGGGTTTTTGATTCTTTGGGTGTATTTAAGGAGATGTTAAGCCATGTTCTGGTAATGAAAATGTTTTGGAGTACTGATAGTAGTGCGTAGCTTTGGAGGTCTTTGAATTATTTTCTTATTTCTTTGTTTAAATGGATTAATTCCTACTTGCCTGCAAACCCAGTTAATTGTAAGCTGATTCACAGCTGGATGATAACATAACAGTCTCTTTTAGCCCGATTCATTGTAGGTCACTGTTACAGTAAGAGGAACCTCCATAATCTCCAGTGAGGTGCATGCCAAGTTGCTGTTTGTATCTCTGATCTCTCCCATAAAAACATCAGGTCCTGTATCTGGATGAAGATCTACCTTTAGCCAGGCAGCAGGCGTTCTGAGCAGTAGAACTAAAATTCTAAACTGTGATTCCCTGTTGGACACAGTCCTGTATCTTCCTGCATGGCCTCCTCACACAACTGAACTCACTACCTTTCCCTATCAGTGGCACCAGTTTTCAGTGACTCCTTGTGATAAAGCATTTTTTTCCCCACACTTCATAGCTCCAAAACCTCCACCATATCACAAACAGCAACACACCTCACTCTGTCTCCTCCACTTTCACAACAGCTTCCAGTCTCCCAACTGTGATACTGTACAGTGAGTTGGATGTGGGAATCCACTTTCTGCAACACCCAGAAGCCCTGTTCTCCTTGGGGATGGCACTAGCACCCTCTGCTGTTGTACAGGAGCACCAAAGCCAGCTGAAGCCCAGTGCCAGCCCTGAGTGCAGGGCATCTCAGGGACAGCCCTCAAGATCCTTTGCTGAAGGCCCTGAGCCGCAGAACCTCACAGTTACACTCTTGGCAATGTGACTTCGCAGTGACTTTGAGGCAGCTAATTTCCAAAAGCAGTGATTGTATTTGAAAGTGATCATGTTGCTTTGGTGTTTTTTTGCTTTTTTGTTTTCTTAAACCATGCAGAATGAGCTTACTATGGCAATTATCTGCACTCATCTATCACCTACAATCTACAAGTGGGCAATGGCAAGTTGGAGCCTCACAAATGCAACAGTCAGCTTTTATAAATGTATTAGTAAATCACCAGTGATTCAATGTTGATTTTAAAACCTCACCTTGCAGTTACATGAGTCTAGTTCTGATTTCTTCCTCTCTGAGCTTTTTGTCCTCCTGGCTGTAGAAAGAAACTGGAATAAAATAACTTCAGAAACCCAGAAGGCAACTAAATACCAAATGCAGCATCTCATGATTCTCATGTTCCTTTCTTCTTTCTGAAAGCAACCCCAAGTGGCTGGTGAGTAACTCTGAAATCCATTCGAATGAGTATTCACAAAGTTTCTTGTGATCACAGCAGCGCAAGCTGACCATGACCTACGGGAGCTGCAGCAGCCCCAGAACAAAAGGAGCCATCAGCCCTCTGACGATGTTTTACATTCCTAAATAGATTTAGGAAACCTTATTAGTATGACCAGCTGTGCTGATCAGTGCCAGACCACACAAAGACATCCCAAGACAAGATCTATGCAGTATATCCATACAGAGAGTACATATTAAGCAAGTACCTCTTTTTAATTTTTTCCTTATAGTTTCCTTTCCTTCCTTTCCAAACAAGGGCCATCTATTGCTCACTGTTTCCAAGAAATTGCATCGTCACCACTGACAACCACATTTAATAGTAAAATAAAAATGAGAATGGAATACAAAAGGGGTTCCTTCAAGACAAGGATTACAAAAGCATCTGTACATACCAAACATAATGGAAACAAGATCAAAAGCAAAAACAGGGCAGAGATTCTAGTAACATTTGCAGTACTTTAGGGAAAGGACCCCAATTCCCACTAACCGAAAGAGAAGAGTTTGCTGAATAAGGCAATACATGTATTTTACATGGGGTCAGTGTAAGAGTCTGATGGGGTGGCAGCTGGACAGAACTTCAGAAATCAAAGCTGAGTATGTCCATTTATGTTACACTCAAAAGCTTCAGAGGAATACAGATACTTCAGATTTTTTCAAAAGAAGAAATTGCTGTTAAGAGAAAGAAAACAAGTAGTAAAATAGGCCTGGATTAACAAACCAGCAGTGAAACTCTTAGTCTTTTTTGTGTCAGTACGAAACAAACAGAATCTATAGCTTCAGTGTGCCTACTTGAGTAAGTTTTCACCTATCTAGAAGAGTCCACAATCTAGCTCTTAATTAATACTGTTTTCAATTATTGTGATCTATATATTTAGATTTAGGCCAAGACTGGAAGACTGAAATCTTCCTATGTGATACCTATTTTTTGTTTTGCAATTAGTCCTAACTTTTTTTCCTCAAAAATACCTGCCACCTTTCCAACTAAAAACTGCCCATCAGCCAAGTCGGCCTTCAAAGTTTGCACTGACTGTAAACAAGAATTTAAATGTGCAATCCTGCAAGAAAAGACAAAAAGGACCACTGGGTGCCATTGGCTTTTAAGCCACTAACATCATTTTATAGAGCTTTTCTTTCAATAGCCTGCTCCCTTCAATGATGGCATTTTTAGTCTGATGTTGGGTTACCAATTAAGGGTGGATGACTCACTGGGGAAAGCAGCTCCTTTATCACACAAGAACGTGGAAAATGGAGTGGCCTTTGTTGAACACATGCTGTGAATTTCCAGGTAGCAACAAGTTTCCATCCGCTGCCACTCTTTAAGAGAGAGGGTCTGTTGATGAATCTCACAAAAAAGAAACCACTCTTTGCCATAGTTAAAGGAAGAAGTTTTTTGAGGGTTTGGTTTGTGGGTTTTTTTTGGTAGATTATTCCAGATTTCCAAACAGACAACCAAAAACAGAGTGGATGCTAGAGCATGATGGTTTTCTAGGATGTGGGAGAGAAAAGGAGGCATGTGCCTCTGGGTCATTCCAACCTGGCATCACTGAGCAAAGCACAAGACCTGCAGCATTGTGATTTCAAATTATCCAAAAGGCAAAATGACTCCAACTCACAGTGCTGCTGTTTGGATCCTGCAGCTATCACAAAATAGGTCCATTAGCAATCAGAAGCAAAAGAGGGCCATTACACACAAGTGTGATGACATCAATGCCCATGAGTCACAGTGATGCATCAGTATACAGCATCATATCTATTTTGTAGCACACATTAATTCCTTAGCCAAAAACACATTGCACAAAACACTACATTGTTCATGGAAACTTTAAAAACATATTTAGCAAGGGAAACATTTCAAAAGCCTGAAGCATGTCTTCTTAGAACATCAGTGTCTTTTAGTCAAATACGTAAGTGTATGACATAAAGATCAAGTTTTCCTAGTACTTGGTAGTACAAAATGCTCTGCTTGCTAATACTTCAAAATTGAGCCCCAGGTGGCATTTCTTCACTGTATGTTCACATACAGCAGTTTGAACAAAAGTTCTAAGGCTCTAATTTCTTGGAAAAATGATCACAGTGAAGAAGGATTTAAATGGAGTTAATGCAGCTATTGACGGTACAAAGAAGGATGTCCACATCATTTGCTATTGTACAATCTGGGGCATTTCACTCCATGCTTTGGCTTTCTTCTTGGCCAGGGATAGCCAGGGTGGTTCAGCAGGACTGCATGGTGTCATTGGCAGGTTAGAAGAGTGTCTTGTTTCCTTTTCAACAGCAGGAATCACAGATGCTTCCTGAGCAATAGGTCCAACTTTACCTGCCAACAAGAAGATAGCCATCACTCATCAGAAGGCTAGAGAGTTAAAAACTCACTTTCTGCCAATAATATTTTTGTTCTCTGGAAAGAAAATCATTTTACAGCCCACAATGTCTGTGATTCAAGAATAGAAGTCAGAGAAATTACTAAACTGGATATCACTGGCACGATCTGGTCCAGCTACAATGAAAGCTAGGACCAACTATTGCGATGGAAAAAATTGTATCAAGTTTTAGTTGATAAAGCTGTCTGCAAAAGAATCTTCTCCTCAGCACTAGCAGCAAGTGCCTAGACCCTGACGTATGAGGATGTTCTTCAAAATTCTTCAGACCTGAAGACTGCAGTCCCAGGCATTTTTATAACACATCATCAGGGCTAATTCATTTCTTAATCTTTTCAAACTCTTAATTGCCATGACAGTGCCAAGCAAGGAGCTCCACTGGCTTCTTCTGCTCTGTGACTGGCAAGAATATCTGGGAATAAAACTACTGAGTATGAAGGAAAATGGAAGCAAAATACTTGCAGGGCAAGGATCACCCCAGGCTCACTGAAGGCTTAAAAGAAACTGGTAGATGGTCTTCAATTCTGCTTCAGAAATATTGTTAAGTACTAGGTAGAGGTCAAATGCAAGAAGGTGGGATTCTGGAAGAGTTAGGTGCTCCTTTTAATTGCAGCCTAACACAAGCCTGTCATCCTCACAAAGGGCGAAAGACTGTAGATAGGGCTCCTTGTATGGCTTTGAGTTACTGTTTAGAAAAGGCATCCTCCCTCCATCTTCTTAGAGAATTTTCAAGATTGATCACTTCAGACAGCCTGGCATGGGGCATCACAGGTACAGCTCACATTTCTCAAGATATGATTCACAAGTCTTTCAACATTGTGCTCTCCCCATCCCTTTCAACCCATACAGGACATTATTTTCATGTCCAAGTCAAGCTGGGAAAACTCAAACATTTCCTCAGTACCACATCAGCCTGTGTGTGGCATGTGTCTGGCAAGATGAGGCTGCTGTGCTCCAGCACAAGAACAGAGGCCACATAGGGACTTGTGCAACTCTAAGTACAGGAAGCTTGATCTTGCACACACTTAAATCAATGAAAAATGTCAATCAGCTTCACCAGCCACACTCCAGATCAAAGCCGAGGAAGTTCCATGTCTCCATGCAGGAGGTCTCCTTTCACAGCCCTGACTCAGTGCTATCCTTGCAGGAGGCAAGCTATACTTAGGAATAATGGAGGAAGTGTGCTATCCACTAAAACCAGGCTGCAGCTCTACATGCACAGTACATTTTTTTGAAAGCATCTAGGAGGATATAGGAATTTAAGTGTACTGAAATCTTGAAAATGGGTTTTCACTTTTCGGGAGACAAACCTCACCATGCTTAAGCAAAGTGAAAGAGAGAAGAGGCAAGCTGGGTAGTCTTCCCATGGTTATGGAACATGTGGGCACGGGCCGTCACACAGCAAAACAAACCAAACGCACTCAGCTGCATAAGTATCTGATTTCTTGGAATTTGTTTCCAAACTTAGCTGACACTGAGCTGTCCTGGCTTTTGCTGCTGCGTACAGAATGTGCAGAATTGTACACAAGGCCTCAGCCATCTATTATGGGAGAAGAAAACTGCTCAAGTTAACGTAAGCCAAAAAACAAAATCCAAATAAGTATCTCCTCTGGATACTGAATCTAAATCCCCTCCACCAACAGCACCTTCAACTGGGTGAACTGCTGGCTGTGCTAATGGGAACTGAATAGGAAGAGGAGAGTTTACATTTGGGATTCCTAACTTCCTGCTCACGTGCTGATTGTGCTGAGTGTTTCCAAAGTGTGGTTTTCTGAGTAGTTAAGGAGTGATGTTTCCCCTAAACATCAGACTGATTAGAGTTCTCTTTGACATTCCAGGAGTGGAAGACTATCCCAAAAACGCTGTCCCTGGAGGGGAGAAATAGTCCTTGGTTATCAGGAAACTAGTTCAGTTCTTGGGAAGAGGTGATGCAGAAAAATTCTGCTGCAAGGCTCACAGGCAGGATGAGTTCTACTAGATGAGTAGCAGCACGCTTTGTGCAGTTCTGGGCTTCTGCTGAAGGGTGCATGGCTTCCAAGACATGGATAATTCAATGCAGAAATCCAGCCTGTTTGGGACAGCCTTTCAAAGGAAGACTGCCATTTTATCTGAGCAAAATTCTCACTTTGCAACTAAAACCGTGAGATGAAGTTGGCCTATAACAGAATACTTTCTAAAAAAGATGGTATTTTCATCCCCTACCCATAGTTCGACTAGCAACAGACATAGAGTCTCCCTGCAGGTGCACATCCTCAGCTGGTCAGCTGCCTGGAGTAAGAGAGAAAGCTCATTCTGTAGCACTTGTAAACTCAGAAAGGGATGAATGGCCTATAAAGGCTACCATGGGGAAGAGGCAGGGATGTTAACCCCTTAGTATCTCTAATAACAAGAATTCTGGGTGCTGTGGATTGTAAGGGGAAAGTGGCCTTGTAGTGAAAGTGTCAGCAACAGGGATCTGGATCAGAGCCACTCCTCTGACACACTGAGGCATTTCTTATCTTCTTAGGCAGCATCTGAAATCAATAGTTTTCAGCTCACATAAGATGCTTGCACAGCGGAAGAACTGGCTTATCTGTACCTAGCTGGAGCGTGCTTGGCACCACACTGAGTGAGCAGGGAGGTATAAGCTGCAGCCCAGCAGTAGCCCTGAAAAAGGCATGTGAGTCACAGCGTCTGAGTCACACTCTTCCCTTGCATTTCTCATACAGAGAATCAGAGTTAATAGGGCAGGAGGGGGGCCTTTCAACCTCTGCTCTCCCAGGGGCGGAAATGACTCTTACCTGTATTATTCCTGAGGAGCGATTATCTAACCTCTTCTTGAACGTATCCAGCAATGGAAACTGCAGACTATCTAGAAGACCTTATCCTATTCTGTGTATCAGTACTCTTTATTGTTAGGAAGTTTTTCAGCCTCCCCAGTGCATTCTAAGCTCATGCAGGGCATGAGCTTCCTCTCTGCAGCAAATTAAGTCCTTCTGTAGACTAAACAACTCCACTCCCATCAGTATTTCCTGGCTGACTGGAGGTCTAGAAGACCCGACCTTTTTGCTGCGCTGTTCTGGACACTATCCAACTTCAACTGCTTCCTGGAAAATATTTTTTATTATTGATCTTTGCCAGTAATAAATCACCGTTCTGTTTAAATGCCATTCCATGAACAGGCCGTGGAGATGAAAGCACATCACTTGCTTTCTCTGCTGAAAAGCCAGTGCATATAAAACTTAAACACATGACCTAACACATATACAACTTATATGCAAACTACAGTCTGAACAGGCCTCATACAAAGTATGCTGATTATACAAAAGAATAGAATCATGGAATCATTAAGGTTGGAAAAGACCTCTAAGATCACGTAGCCCAATCATCCACCTACTATCAATACTGCCCACTAACCCATGTTCCTTAGAAGCACATCTACACAGTTTTTGAACACCTCCAGGGATGGTGACTCAACCACCTCCTTGCACAGCCTGTTCCAGTGCATCACCACTCTCCATTCCCTACCACTCTTACCACTTACTGGTGTAAATTATACCCATTATGTAAAGATGTGGCTGAAAGAGATACCTGCTGCAGCACACACACTGGTCTTCATTTGTGGTTTCTTCTCCTGAGTCCTCAAGCTAGAAGGCATGTTCTTCTGTATGTTCTCACTACCACAGATGACTTGCTAGAAAAGGAGGAAGAGAAAAAGAAAAGGCAAATAAGAAACCTGCCAGACAGCTGTGTTCCTAAAGCTTGCCATTAGAACTCTGGTAGCATCTCCAAATCTAACTATGGAAATGCAGAAAAGGCCAGACAGGAATAGTTAGGGAGGGAGAAGACAAGAAGTAAGATAGTTGTTACAAATACAGGGTCACTGCACATGCAAACAAGTTATCCTCTCTTTCTCACTGAGCAGGAATTTAAGGCTTGCAGAGGAAATATATGCAAGAGTCAGTGGAGAAGCCAGACCTTCAGTACATCTTCTGCAGTGAAGCAGAAGCACTGGAGCAGATTTGTGAATGCTGTCTGTAGGACACCAATGGTGAGAAAGCTGCTGCACTGCAGAGCAGCTCTTGGTGAAGGATTTACCCCCAGGTAACTTTACTTGGCACTCTACCTCCTCTCGATCATCTTTGCTCGAGGTTTGCTCTTCAGCCTTCTGTTCTTTGGCAAGAGGGTGGTCCTGGAAACCCTTTTGTTTTAGTTTTGCCACGGAGATCCAAGCCGGCTCAGAGGAAGCAGTTTCCAAATGTAGAGAGAATACTTTTTCTATAGAAGAAATATTTTTGCAATAAAGAAGGGATTTAGGTCAAATCAGCCAAAAGCTAGTGTGTTTTCTGTTTTAAATCCTTCTGCTTCTGTAATACCCTTTGAACACCAGGGAGATAAAATTACCTTCCCTGATGATCCTGTCCTTGGCATTAACCACTTCTCTGTTTATTCTACGGTTTTTTACTCAACTCTGCTTCCGTTTAAGTCAATGGCAGAACTCCCACTGGGACCATTGTGAACCGGATTTTGCCTTTGAAACAACATCCTTACACCGCAGACTGCAGTAAGATAACCATTATTTTTTCATGTCGGCTGTAAAACACAGGCTACCATTTTGCCTTTTGAGTATTTTAAATTAAGTGACCATAGGAAAAAAAAAACATGCCCAGTGCAACTCCTAGTTAACACTACTGCAGTCTGGAAAATTAACTACAGAACAGCAGCAACTTTTACAAAGCTGTGTTAAAACGCCAACTACATGCAGAAATAGGTTGCACCAGAAATATTCCAGATGCCCTTAAGCTGTTATTCTGACATTATTCTTGCTGGAACACACCCCTCATTAAGATAAGCCAAGAATTCTCTTGACTGGCTCAATCATCAAGCTATGAAATGATGGTAATAACCATCATCAAACTCAGCTCAAGGCTGAGTTTGGTCCTCTTCGAGAGGATTTTATCTTCTGTTTGCCATTTTTTCAAAGGTCACCACTTCCTACAATGTTTGAGTAAAAGTACAGCATAAATACCTGAAGGTTTAGTACTATTTTGCTTCTTTGTCCCTTCTTCTGATCTTGTCTTGGCAGGACTTTTGTCTTCTAAATCGGCTTGTTTTAAAAATGATGTTGTGCTGACAGGAAGGCTGGGAGATGGCTTCCCAATGCTCGCTGGCTTCTGATCCTCCTTGACTGCAGCAGAAGCAGTGGAAGCAGCTGAGGGAAGCAGCTTTGGAGACTCAGCACGGCTTTCACTCTGGTACTTCAGTAAAGAAGATGTCCTCCTTAATTTGACCCCAAAAGGATTTTCAACACTTTTTGCTTCATGGTCAGCCCACTCCAGAGAAGAATTCAAATGCAAATCACCGTCCCTACAATCTCGATCAAATCTGTTGGAGTTATTTTTCATGGAATCCTGGATGACTGCATGTTGTTTTGTTATTCCTTCAAATAACTCTGGTCTTACAGGGGAGGTTGGGGAACTTCTCATATAGGAATCTTCCTTTGAATTTGACCCCCCCGAGAGAGATCTTTGCCATGCAGGTGCAATGGTAAACCTAACTGGCTTCGCAGCAGCAGTCTTTAGCAGACTTTGTATATTTTCTTCTGAGGACTGACTGTCTTTCTCTGGTTTCCTGTGAGAAGCTGCACTGCTTACTTGGTACTTACAGTCATCGTTAGAAGAGACATTACATGTCAGTCCAGCCAAACTTGAAGAGGCCAGACTTTCAATGGAAAGCTTTTCAGAAGCATGTGATGTGCAGGTTTGCTGACTGACATGGTTATCCTTTGAAACAGGACAAGGTATTGCTGCTTTAAGGCATCGTTCCAATTTGCTGGGAGGTAGCATGCAACCTGCTTCTAACACAGACGCAGCAGTGTCTGGTTTTTTTCCTGCACTGCCTTTGGATGGCTGAAATTCTGTTTTTTCACAAGTTTCACTGTCATTTCTTGTCACTGAGCTGTTGTCAGACTTCAAAACATCCACTGTCTTGACGTCAGAACACTCTGAATCAGCTACAGCAACCTGTGAAGTGCTCAGAGCGGTATTTAAGACAGACTGGTTGGAGCAGCTCTCATTAATACCCAGAGAAGCTTCTACTTTGCCAATCAATAGTGTACCCACCTTTTCCTGGTCTTTGACATTTTGGTCCACAGATTTTGCTGGGGAGTTTTGTGCAACATATGCCAATGCAGTTATACTCTCCGTTTCAGTGCCACTGCTAAACAAGTTAGCTGCTAGTACACCTGGAAGCACAACAGCTCCTGCTTCAGTTTGTTGAGATTTTGGAAGTGCAGATGCTTCCATATCGGTATTTTGCTGATGTAAATTCAGTTCCCCAGAAGTCTCACCTGAACACTGTGGCACTGCAGCACTGTGCTGTTCCCCCAGGCTCACTGGAGGAGACTCAGGTCTCAGAAGAGATGTGGCTGCATTACAGTGATGGTCCACATCTGGAAGGCATGCATCTTCTTGCAGCAGAGTACAAGAGTCTTCTGCCATAAGTGTGGAACTGTAGGAGTCAGGGTAAGCATCAGCAGGACATTTTACACTTGGTGTCTCCTTAGAACCACCTCCCTTTTCACCATGCTCCACATGGGCTGATAAGCCTATATTAAACAAGAGAAGAGCGTGCATTTCAAGGTTCAGGCACCATCTATATTAGTAATTCATACCAGAAAAATGGCTGTTAAAGCATATTTTACAATAAAGCTAAATGAGTGTTGTCTGCTCAAGGTGTACCTTATCACTGGCTGTTTAGTTCTTTCCCGTGTGCATCCCTGTTTGTAAAGCTAACAAACAGATTTCTGGATATCTGGATTTCCCTAGATATTTCCTCATGCATATACCTAAAACAGTTGTCTAGATTGACCTGGAGGATTTTTTTGTGTTTGAACAGAGGATCTCAGCATCAGGTAGCACAGCCTCCTGGAGCTGCGGCAGGGCTGCTGAGCGCCTGCATGGCAGAGAGATGTCTGCACATGGAGTAACTCTGATGTGTCTCTCTGTGAAGCAGCTCAAGGGACGGCTGCAGGGACAGGCAATGCATGTACCCCAAGTGAGATAAGCAGCTCACCTGGGGTTGATGTTACCCTTTATCAACTATAGAGTGTACATTAAATTCAATCCTCCCTGAGCACCTGAGACCCACCAACCTGCACTGATATCTGGGAAATCTGGGATAGAAATACACCAGCAAGACTCACCACAGCTGACACCTTCAAGTGCAGACTCAGACTCTTCTCCAGCCCCTAACCTGTACTGATGTGTGCGATTACTCCTCCCCATGTGCAAGACTAAAACACAATTTGTGTACAGCAGACTCAAATTAATGCAGTAGAGATGCCCAGCTAGCAAGCAGGCGATATCTGTGTGCTCCATTTGGTGCTCGCTCCTGTGAAACAGCAGGAATCCTCAGTGCTTTTCATGCAAATGACAGACACTAATTTCTTGAGCTAGCAACACTTAGCTAGCTCCCACAGGGTCAGGCCATGAGTCTGCCCTGAAAACAAGATGCCAACATTCCCACTACACTGTAGCATTACCATCAGTCAGTGCACTTTTAATATAGTGCTAAGTAAAAATGTATGCATTATTCTGCAGAAATTTCAGTTGCTTTTACAAGTTAGATTACAGCTGTTTTACCACATGTAATTAGCTGTTATTCAAATGATAAGAGGGAAGGCAGGAGAGGAAGGTCTAGTAAACAAGCCAATTAACGCCACCTTACACATGTAACATACAATTACAGAATCACAGAATCATAGGATCACAGAATGGCTTGGGTTGGAGCAATGCTGAGGTTGTTTTCTTCCGAGTTTCAGGAAACTCATCCCCAGCCAATGTGAACTAGCCAGCTGTGTAGAACTTCTGAACCTGGTACATTCACCTCACTTATTTTTCACACTGTCCTCAAAGAGCACCACAGTTTGACTGAAGAATATGATGTCGTCACCATCACACTTCAGCATCCAGGACTGGTTTTAAAGTATAAAACTGAGAAGGTGCCTGGTTTGAAAGAACTCTCAGCCAAAATAGGTCATGTAGGCCTATTATAGAAGAGTTCAATCCACTGTTTTGGAAAGTCACAAGTTTGCATTACCTTCCCAATCACTTTTATGCTGGTCACTTTCAAGTAATTCTGTTGGATTTCCCTTCTTTTCAGGAGTTTCATAAAGGCATGCTTCTTTTTCTATGTGTTCCACCTAATGAAGTGCAGAAAGATGTTTTAATTAAAGAATAATGCACAAAAATTGTATTTTATAAATACACATGGATGTTTTTGAATACACAAAACATTTAGAAACGAAACCTGTCTTCTGTAATTTACCAACACTGTGGGTAACGTTCTATCCCAGTTAAGAAGCTCAAAATCATTCATGTTTTAAACTATCAAAGGTCTCTGGAAAACTCTGAGGTTCATGTACTCTGAGAGAATGAACATGTTTTGAAGAGGTCACCCAAGCAACCTGATGACAGAACAGAGCAAGGCAGAGACATCACCACCACTTCTGGTACCTCTGACCACCATTCCAATTAGCTTTTCTCCTTCAGCACTACAGCTGCACCAGCCACAGCACAAAAACATCCAGCAAAGATGCTACAGGGCCCAAGTTTCCAAGCAAACCTCATTCTATATTCCAGTCTTCCAAAATTTCCAGCTCTCCCTCCCTTCCTCAGAGTGGGGCACTTCTAACTCCAGGACAGATTGCCATGCATGGGTCTATGATGGAGGGGGCACACGCAGTACAGAAGGGTTGTTCCTTTTTCCTTCATCCTCCAGCTTCACTGCTGCCTTTCCTTGTGGCAAACGTCACCTTCACATTTCCTAGAGGGCAAGAAGACAAGCCTCTCATCCTAATTTCTCTTTTCCAGGAGGTTTCTCATCCCATTATCACTCAAGTATACTTTCTCAGGCCACAGAGACAGCTCAAGACTTTCTGTATTTTTTTTGTTTTCATCCACCTCAGCAACAGATTCTCACAAGCAAAGGCACAACCCTTCCTAAGACCCTTCCTTCGGCATAAAAAAAAAATTACACCAAAGATAATCTGAAATTGTTTGTAGAAATAGGCCTGGGCTTCTTTAAAACTGAAAACAAGCTTTTCAAACAATATGGATGTTTTTACAGATGAGTCATAACATGAAATTTTTTTGAGTGAATAATGAAAAAAAATTAAGTTGCATTTTTATTCAGCATCTATTTCACTGAAGTAATGGGTTGGAAAAAATCATGTGGTTTGTCACCTATTTCCAGAAGGCAAAAAGTAAAGGAAGGTGAGCATGTTCTTTCTGCACAGGAATTCTTTTGCAGAGGAGACCCACCTGGCTTTGCTGGCTCTTGCTGGTAAAGCCCTTCTGTCTCCGGGGGTTGATGGCAATGCGGTGCCGGGCAGCAGAGGTGTCCAGGCAGCCCAGGGGGCTGGCAGGGATGGTGAAGTCAATGGGAAGGGAGCTGCTGCCCCGTGAGCCTGCAGCCCCTGGAGCAGCAGAGGCTGAAGGACTGATGGGCCTGGAGGAATCTCCAGAAGGTATCTGTAAAACACAGACATGTCACTGTATGTTTTGCCCACACTCCCACAGCTCTGAAACATCATTCCTTTGTTAGCTTACTCTGTTTCAGAAGCCTGAAACAGACATAAATCCTTACTTTAATGTCTAATGCACGTCTGATGTCTATGCATGTCTAATGTTTTTTCTGCACAGAGATTCCTCAGCTCTGCATGTTCGCAGCTGTACATTACACAGAAGTGAGAAATGCCCACTGCAAGTGCCTCAGCTGCCCCTTCCCACTTAGTGTCTGAGAAGCCATTTGCAATATATATATGCACCAGCAGGAGACACTGGTGCAGTTTTTATAGATGCCTTTTCTTCCAGATAATGAGACACAATGCAGGAATGTACTATTAAAAAGCCACAGTAGCATGGGTGTTTTCTCCTCATTCCTTCTACTTCTAAGAAAGTTACCACAACCACTCAGCTCTTAATATCACCCTCCCAGGATAAGAACCAATGCTTCTCTCCAATACATCTCCCAGACCCATCTCCCAGACAGGGGTGTGGATCTCGTCCCCATACCGGTGCTGCTCTGGGGATCTGAACAGCAGCAACCTTAGATTAAATGATCAAAATACAGCATTTACAGGAATGCTCGTAGAGAAACCCCTAAACATGCAGTGGGACTGGTACTGTTACTGATTTGAAATGCAGACCTGCAAAATGTCACACATGCTCAATAAGTTTGATTCAGTCTAACACACTCACTACTTTGGCTCTGGACACAGAAGCAGGTGAAACAGCCATGGGCTTGGCATTTGGCTTGGTTTAAGCCTGATATACTGCATGGAATGTGAAGCATATGTATGCTGATAAGGTTCTAAAGATAATGAGAGCATCTTACCAACTGAGCTACAAAAACTAAGTATGCTGTTTTGTGTTTAAAGCAACTGAAGCTCATTTCCTTATTCCCTATGCCATCGTCGGACTGAAACAAATTACAACAGAATGTCTGAGATTCTGCTCACAAAAGTTTTATACATTGTGAAAAGACAAAGAAGAATACATCTAGTAAATTGTTATTACTATAATTCTGTAAGATTAATGTTATGCTAAGCTCAAAAGGATCACATTCAAGTTCTTCTGCCTTTCAATTATGGAATCACAATTCTGCTTATTTAATATACAAACCACCTAAAACTAGCATCTGAGCAGCTGCTGTTATAAATGGCAAATGTATACAGCTTATTCCACTGAGGATATTCAGGATATTTTTTTCCTGTGAGCACTGACTGATGACTGGTATCTTCTCTCACCAACAGCGGAGCAGAGACAGGCTTTGCACACCAACATTGGAGGATAAGGTAGATTTGGTGCTGGTTCTCATGCAGTGATGGAAGCCTGCACAGAGAGTGCTGTGAGGCACATTTCCTACAGAGCGTTTGTGCCAAAAAATTGTTCCCAGCCACAGAAGTGGAGGCCCTACTTTGATTTTATTTGCCCTGGGCTGAAGTTAGATTTCCATACAGACTCTCTGGCAAAGCAGTGTCAGTGCTGGTCAGTGTCTCTGCAAAGTCACCTGATGCTGGCTTTGACAGTCTCAGATTTATCCCCAGGTAACCAGGAAGTTGGCATCTATAAATGCAGAAGTCTCCAAGAACTGACACCAGCGATGCATCAGGGTTTTTCACACAGCATGAAAGGTCTTGGAAAGCCCAGGAACATAACAGAGGGGGTTCAGAGATGTTCAGTAGCCATCCTCTGCGTCAAAAGCAAGTAAAATGTAAACCACCACACTGTGTGTCGATTCACACTGCTTAGGATTGAATTCTCTTTAATAAATACAAACATGTTATTAAATGGAACAAATGTTGCTGAGTTCTCGGTGCTCTTCAGCATTTCTTTCATCTTTGGGATGAGGTCACTCCCTGTAGCAACTTGTTCTACTAGTTCAAATCCTGGCATTACACAAAGACCTACAAATGCTACTGAAAAAAACACCTGATGATTGCTTCGGAATTACGACTTTTAGTTTTAATAAACATATTAGGAAGATTTCTGCTTAGCCAAACTGCTCACCAAAAAAATACCAGGTAAAGAAACAGATGCTGCACTGTAGAAATTAGCCAGATTCCTAGGGAAGTGGTGAGAAAAAGAAAGAACCTTTCCTTTCCAAAGAATCTTTCCATTCCTAAAGGAAAGGATCAAGGGATGACCATGCAGGAAAGCACCTGGTCTCAACCGTAGACAGGGAAGCTGAGCTGGTTTCTCTCTCCTTTTTCAAAGGCTGGAGAAGGAGAGAATGAAAGCGAGTTTCCTCAGCCATGGGCTGGCACGAAGCGTTTGAGAGTGTGGGGTGGGCAGGAACTCCACTCAGCTCCAACCAGCAGGGACAGTCAAGGAGAAAACCAACAAAGCACCCTGCAAAAACATGACCTCTATACATTTTGCCAGGCTGGTCAAGTAACAGAATGTGTTGTCCTGACAGCAGAACTTGCTGCTTGTGATAGTCACTTGTCATTCAGAGGAAATGCCAAATCAGTGCGGAGCTTTTCCTGAGGAATGTGGTGTAAAAAGGACAGATCCTGCACTTACTGCCAGTGATGAGAAGCAGGCCATTGCTTGCAAGCCACTGGTCGACAGGTGTTATTAAGCTGTAAGTGCTGCTGGGTATTTGGTCATGGAAGAGGAGATGAAGTGCTTCTAGTCCTCCTATCTTGTCTGTTTTTCTGCTGTGTAACTTTAAAGACTTCTACTGTGTTACAGAGCTGACTACACTGTTCACACAAACTCCCTACCAGTAGATTTCTGCCTTTGTTTATTTGGTTCTTATTGAAAACTCTGTGAGAGATATGATTTCAATACCGTTGGCACCACTCTGGACTGTTCATGAGCAGTTTGCTACAACATACTCTAACCCAGGATACACAAAGTGAGTACTGTAATGGCTCCATACCGACACCACACATGCTGGTTTATTAGCAGGAAGAGTAGCTATTTACCTGTTCATCTTCACTGTCTGTCCCGCCTAAACTCAAAGAGCTATGACGTTGAACAGGGTTGGAGGACTGTGGGATAAAATAAGGAAGAGGGTAAGTCAAGGGAAGGATCGCAACGAATCACCTGGGACTGGACGTGCAGCATTAAGATTATGAAAAAATACAAGAGGAAAGTTATAGGAAGGGTGACTGCAAAGTCCCTGCCTCACAGAACACCTCTGATTTGTTCACTGGAGACCAGACATGAGGTAGGGGAACTTTATCCTCCTACAAGATATGCCTTAGAGGTTGACCTCAAAGAACCAAAGTGCTCTGCTGGGTGTATTTGCAACAGGGCAACATGCACTTTAATGAGGAATTGAACCAACACATTTTTTAAAGTTAATTTAGTTTTTGGCTTGTTGTTTTAAGAACTTTGAATTGACAAATGCTTGCATACTCACTCAAATCCAAAATCATGCATCTGCTATAGAAAGGCTATTCATAAGAAAGATAACTCCAAGTCTCTTTAGAGCCTATCAACACCTATTCTCATGATACTCATGAGATTCTAGCTTCCCTGTCAATTCAGTTAATATTGCCCTGATTCTGAACTATTACATTCTAAAGCCAGTAACTAAGATTCTTCTGCAGTCCCATTACTTTTGTTTTCCCTATTAGCTTTAAAGCACCGTAAATATCTTCCTCTTTCATATACGCAGCAAACTGCCAATCTGCCCAGCTCTTTGGTGCTCAGAGACATGGGAAGTCTGTGCAGTGTGTGTACCTCAGCTTGTTCTCAGGCTGGGAGTGGTACAGTCACACTAACACAACACTCACCGTGAATACTTCACTTTTTATGCTTTCTGCCTTGTGGACCTGCCAGGAGACACTGCCTTTCCCAAAGGCATTCAGAAATGTCCTACCAACTGACTTACTCTCCTCCTTCCTTTATGATATAGGTTGCAATTGCCCCAGAAGAAGTCTACATAAAGCCCAGAAAACTGTACAATGATGAGTCCACCAAACTCATAGATAACTCATTCTAGTTCTGACTGATGGGTACCATCACAAGATACCTGGCAGTAGAAAGAGCTTTAAGTGACTCCAGTGGTGTTTTACACAACTATCGTGTCTAAATACCATGAGATTGCATAAACAGAATAGAAAATGGCATCAAAACACATATTTGTGTGTACAGAGGTTTTATCACAAGTGAACAAAAAGGCCTTTCCCTTCCTCAAACAGATATTATTTTTTCTGTGCAGAAGGTCACTGAAGTGATGTAACAACTGTACCTTGCTTGGTGAATCGGTCAGAACTTCATGAAGGGTTGAAATGTCAGGAGGGCTTCTGGGCAATCCATCATCCTCCGAAACTGTGCCGGCATCTTCCGTTTTCTTTCCAGTGATAACAAGTGGAGGAGATCCAAGCCTGATGTTTCGCTGCAGCTGAAGCTG
Organism: Centrocercus urophasianus; assembly: GCF_019232065.1. Taxonomy (NCBI): domain Eukaryota; kingdom Metazoa; phylum Chordata; class Aves; order Galliformes; family Phasianidae; genus Centrocercus; species Centrocercus urophasianus. Next base: position 16,508,469 of record NW_024884800.1, on the reverse strand, counting down.
TGGTTAAAGAGCAATTTAGACTTTCACTGGCACTGTCTATAATTTGGAAACTTTTACCCCAGTTGCTTCTATTAGACATGAGGAGTCTTTTGTTTAACAAAAGTATTTGAAGGAACAAGCTACTCACAGAAAAAAAGAAAAAAAAAAGAAACATTAATTAAATTTTATTTAATTGTATACATCAAGGACCCATAGTTAGAACAGACTTCCATGCAAAACTAACTTAAAAATCAGTTGTACTCAGTAAGTTACCCAAGACAAATTTTACCAGGCAAGAAAATTCATAGCAGCATAACTAAGTTTAGATTTAAGCTTTTATCTTAGGCTTAAAAATTCTCTACATGATTACACATGCCAGGACACCCAAACAGTCCCACAAAGTACTGTGAGCCAGCATTCCCATCCCAGGCTTATGAGGACAACTCTTCTTCCCAAAGCCCTTCCAAATCCCACCAGCTTGTCACCATCCTCTGCTGCACAAATCACTAAGACCCACTGCTTACAGAAAGAGAACTTTATTCAATTTCTGGTCCACCCTAAGGAGCTGCTTGTTTGTTTGCCCCACCATCACGTCCCGGTTCTGTCTACAGCAAGAATGATAACAACGGTCAGGAACAGCTTTGTTTGTAAAGGAGCATGGAGATTCTTTTCCAATCCTGCACAAAAAAGTGCTCCAGCAGGCCTTGACCCTCAGCAAGAAAACAAAGTCTGTAACCTCACAAGGAGCCAGATGTTCCCTCCAACTAAAAAAGCTCCAAACTCAGGAAACACCATTACCTGAACTCTTGGCTTAAGTATTTTGACTGTGTCACATCTGGAGTATAGACAAGGTCTGAGCAGCATTTTTGTGCTTCAGACCTCATTTCCCCAGGATAAACATGCAGACCTCTTTTTTTCTGGTTCTTTGCTTATTGAACTAACTTTGGACATTCTACACCTAAATTTCATGCTGTTCTCAAAGCTATGCATTCACTTGTACCCTTTAAAACAGATTTAAGCAGCTGTCATTCAGTGGGATTCATTTGCTGCTCATCCAATAGCTAAAGCAGTTACACATGGTAGCACAATGGCATCCTCAACTTCCAGGCCCCCAATTTAAACAGCTTTCCTTCTTCTTACCCTGATCAGTCAAATAAGTATTACCAATACAGTCTGCACAATCAAGACTGACAACAAACTGCACAAAGACTGCATTATAAGGGCAAAAAAATATGATATATAACATATGTGCATTTAATGGGAAGAACACGGCCAATTTTATTCTCCTCTCTCTTCACAACTTGCCATCTCTGACTTACTAAATTTACTGCATGCAGACAGTAAAGTGGTAGGTGAGAAAATCTGAATTTGCAGTTTTTCTTTTACTAGTAGAGGTTAATCTATGCTCCTAAGAAAATATCTGCTTTTGTTAGCGCTTGGCTTTTAATCTGACAACAGTCAAACACAAAACCAAGCTGTCTTTCATTGCTAAGAAAGTAGTGCTGGCAGTATTAAGTTACCATGAAGGATGACACACAGATGAGGAGAGGGCACAGGGAGTTGGAAATAGCATGAAAAGAGGTTTTTCTCCTCAGTGAAGTTCTATCATACACAAACACGACCTCCCCTGCTGCTCCTATTGTTGTGCAAAAAAATACCCTGAATTGAAGGTTGGCTTACTTTGCAGTCTCATGGAGGAACAAGTCTCTCTGTGCATCTTCGGTTTCTTAACATGTGATGCAATGGTGCTTTGCAACATGAAGCTCACATTGGGCCAAGGAAGAATTTCAATGGCCTTTGGCTGCCTTATCAACAGTTTGTTTTGGTCTCTGGAAAAGCCTTAAACTTTTATCTCAGTGCTCTGAGCTGGGTAACTATTTGAACGCAGTTAACGTAGCCAGCAGCTGATAAGAGAGCCGTCAAGGAAGGATCGGTATGTGCTTTGGAAGAAGGAAATGACCTAGCAGAAAACAGTATCCTCTGCTGGCAGAGAACAGAAGAATAATGGTATAAATAAAGCTGTCGTTAATAATGACCTGACAGATCCATCATCCCACACACTTGCACAGACCCTGGTGCTAACGTGTGGAAAAGAAACGCAGCCAGAATTGAAAAAAAAAAGGCAACAAAAACCCAACAGCTCCAAAAAACACAGTACAGATAAGTGGCCTTAACCCAAAAGCAGCAGCTATGAAGTAAAGAATGGGAATTCCATTGGAAGAAGACTTACTCATTAAGGAAAGATTCAGTTCACAGACTCTTTGCACAGTAGGGGACCTGGACAAGGCTGAAAACACCACAACTATTCAAAGACGCAGCTTCCAACAAGCTGAACAGATCCAAAGCAGTTCTGCCTTGGATGCTTCAGTCAACACAACACACAGCAGAGGCAACAAGCAACAGAGTTTCCTGGGAGACAGCTAATGGAAGGTAGCACCATGAATGAGAAAAAGATGTTCTCACCTGCAAAGTTTTCACTCTTCCAGGTATGCATTCCTGAGATGACGTGTCACCTGCTGCACTTCCTGATACGGACTCAAAAATGAAGACACTGTCATGCGACAAGGCTTTGTTTCCCATGTTTCCTTTGGGCCTAGAAGGAAGGAAGAGCAGTTAATGCCATAGGTACAGCTCTCCAATACTTTTCCTTGCATGGTGATCTTAAAGAAAAGGGGGTGAGATGCATCTCACTCAACAGCAAGCTAACTGATTGAGGTAGTCATAGCTAGATCCTTCTACACCCAGGAGGGAAGAGGAAGAACTTTTTAGGATGCTAATTGAATGGAAGTTTCTATTTTAGGATGTGAGCAGCATCAGCCTTGAACACACAACCTGGTCTTTGTGGGCTAGAGAGGGAATCCAGGGTGGTATGTCAGGTGATGACGACATTCACTTCTTTCTCTCTGTATATATATCATAACAATTGGACAAAATGATCTTGAACGTCTTTTCCAACCTCGATGATTCATTGACTCTACTTGCATTTGCAAGAGAATTACTGTATTTTTGTCTGGCAGCAGCAAAAAGAGCATCAGATGAAATATACTTAGAATTAACTGTAGATTTCATACAGATGAGTCTTTTATGTGCAAACATTTGTGTGCAACTCCAGGCAGTGTATTTTTATTTGCACTGAAGTAAAAGAGACACTGTTAGTTAAACCCCTAGATGTTTTAGCTACTTTATTTCCAGCACTGCTTTTCCTATGCAAAAGCTCAACTCATTCATGTGCAACACCCCTGAAGCTGCTATCCCTAAGGATATGATGGGGCTTTCAACCCAGCGCCTTAACACTGCCGTCAGGGAAGCTTTTCTATTTCCATTCAAAACTCACACCTCTCAGAAAACTAAGAAGTAGTGGCACATTCCGCCCACTTCTCCTTCACAGATGACCAACCTCATCGATTCCCTGCAGCACCATGGCATTTGGTACATCTGGGGTTCAGTCTCTGGATGTTATTCAAAGAAGACTGCATGTTAAATGAAAACAAAAAGGAGGAGGAATGGGAAGAGTAGAAGGAGGAAAAAGAAGCAAACCCAATACTTCTGTCTTAAGAACAATAAACAAAACTGTTTTAGGATTGGCTTTTGTATCCAGCATGCCAGGAATTGCAAGGCTCAGGACCTGACTACAGACCCTTCAAAGCTGTACTTCCATTGGCTTTCAAGATCAGGTCTTCCAAATGATTTGTCCAATCAGCCTCTCTTGGTGTCTATAAAGTGTGCTCATGCCATGCAGAGTCTGGACAGGACAGGGTTTTCAAATAGCACAAACATACTTTTTTTTATTATTATTATTTTTTCTTGCATAGTCCAACCAATCCTAAGCCTAAAGGAAAAAAAATGGAGAGATTTTACTCACTTATTGATCTCTGGTCTTACGAAACAGTTTTAAATCACTGGAGAGCAGGGAGAAAAGGGCTGAGGAAAAGAGCAACTGGACTTGGAGAAGGGCAAGAGAAAAGTGTTCTCACTTACACAGTTTCTGTAGCAGACAGTTGACTTCAAGCCAGATCCCTTCTAAGGGCTGATGGGATAAGCTCAGCCATTCCTAAACCTCTGGGACCAGGTTAGCTGAGTCACTAAAATTCCCTTTATCCTAAGGAGGGGTTGTGTAGCCAGTTACTTACTCTGTTAATATTGCACTAACAAATGAAAGAAATAAATCATTGTTTCCTTAAACCCAAATTGTTTTTATGATGCAGTTGTATAATTATAACAGACAGAGTGGAGAATGGTAGCACAAGGAGGCACAAGAAACAGTAAGAAAGTAATATCCATAAGTTATTCCACCAGGAGAAACCAGTAGCATCCAGCTGTACCTAATGTCTTTTTCAATGATACAGTGCATTTGGCAGCAATGCTGACTTAATGAGTCTCACACTCATGGCTTCTGCCAGTGTCTTATGCATCCAATGTTCCCTCCAACAACATACTGCAAACCCTGGGAGGTGATCAGTACTGTCACACTTGGTCCATCCAGTCCGTAACTCCACAATCCAAGGCCTGAGATACTCAAAGAGAGGCCTGAATAGTTGTGGAAGGAGAGGAAAGCTGGAAAGCAACCAAGTTACAGGCTGCAAGATACTGACCTGTGACACCCCTGGTGAGAGACATAACCGTGTTCAGAGGTTTGTCCTGTTCCAGAAATAGGGCCAAGCAATGTAAATGTTGTAGCATAGATGGTCTATGGCTATAGGTGAAGCACTATTACCAGTGCAAGCTAATACTTTCTATTTAACTAAGTGAAAAAGGATAATTTTCTGAACTGACTCCACTCTGTGACCAGAGAATTGTTGTGGGCACAAACTTCACTCATATGCACAGCACTTCACGGTGGCTGACACAAAACTAGAGGGCTTCTGTTGCTCCCTGTACCTAAATGGTTGTGCAAGAAATTTAAACTAAGCAGCATTTTCATACCAAGAACACATAACTCTTTCTTTTCCCTTATCCCAACCAGAGGCCACAATTTATGCTAAAAAATAGCAACTCAACTTGGCACGTATTCCCTGTGTTGCAGAATTCAATCATTCTCCTCTTGTAAAGCTGATGATTATCAGACCTTCCAGGACAGATTTCAAAGACTAAAACAAATCAAAACAATCTGGGCTGTATTCAGTTTTACAGTCTACAAGGTTGGATCACCCCTGCCCCTGGCTACCCTCCCCCTCTCCTCCATGTTGGCTTTTGAAGCAAGTAGCAAAGAAAGAGGAAATTCCTGGAATTCCTTCATCAGCATTAGGGCTTGTTTTGCACAGACTTGGACGGAGGCTGCTCCTAAGGGGCCAACTTGTGCTTTCATCCTATTGCAGCAAGAGGTCTGCTTTTATTTATTTATTTTCCTTCCCCGCCAGCTTACCCAGCCTCCTTCGGCGAATGAAGTGGGTTAGCATCGAGCACATAGATGCTGACGTCCCTGATGGACTGGCTAGGTTTTAAGTTACTCTCCCCTCTGGGAGGTGGAGGTTCTTTCCTTTTCTTCTTGGCAAAGAAGTTCTTGAAAGTCTGAAATCTGGATTTTTTCTTTCCTGCAACATGAGAAAAATGAAAATTTACGGAAGTTGGAGGTGTTGCTTAGCTTGGAGAAATTTTTTCTTAAATCCTGGAGGAAGCCTGTGGAGAGCCAGGAGCAGGAGCAGCCCATTCAGTCCTAACCAGCTGCTTTGTAAATAATTCAGCGCCAGAGTCCTGTGAAAGGTGAAGCTGCAGTTCTTAGACTGGCTGCCTATAAAGGAAATGCTGGCCTTCAGCTGACAATGGTGCTGCCTACTTAGGTTCCAGTTTATGAAAAATGCACCTTACGTAGAGAACACTTCTATCTACAGCTGAACAGTGATAACACAAATCAGACTCAGTATAGCTTCGATAAAACAATATTTTAAAATCTTTCACTCTGAATGCCTTTAATTTGCTTTGTTTATTTCCGCTTTTTCTTTACTCAGTGCTGTAAGGACACAAAGAGGTTAAAACTGGCAAGAGAATTTAAAAACCCTAAAGCAAAAATATCTGTATTGCTCCAAATTAAAATCAGCTCCTCCAAGATCAATGGAGCAAGCTGAAATGAAGATGCTCACCTGCAGGATGTGAAACCCCCAAACACAGCAGCTCTGAGAACATAATTACAAAACTGTTGATCTCAGATTTTCTACTGTTGTTGAAGCGAAAAGAAATACAAAAAGAACAGCACAGACTGTAAGGGACATAATTGACGTCTTTCATTTTGAATAAACTAAGATATTTTATCATTATTATTTATATTTTCTTTCAATGCACAAGAGCTGCATTTTATTTGTCACTGACTCTTACACTGAAGGGTTGGTTTGGAGTGGTCTGGGCCAAGCTATTGTACTAAGACCCTTGTGGTGGACATAAATGCATATGCAGAGCAATAACATCACTGCGTATCAGAGCCAAATTCATTGTTCAATTAATACTTTACAGCAGTTGGCATAATGAATGTTCACAGCTGGAAGATTCCTGAATAAGCAAGGCATTCTTTCCACAGTCATTGTCTTTTCCCAGTGAAGATTTAGTCAGCAATGCTCCGTCTCAACGTGTGCCCTGTACGTGTAGGGATTTCTGCCAGCAAGCCTTATCAGGGCTGAAACTGTGCCACCACACAGCTGCATCACACACCACACAGTAGCCACTCTGAGAAGTAAACAATGATGCTGAGATCTGTTCCCCCATCTCCTCGTGGCTCTCAGGCCAGCGCCAGCAACATGCATCGTGACATACAAGAATGCAGCTGCCATGGAAGACCTGCACTTTACTTTTCCACTGCTTTGGGCTGCCTCTGGCTCTGAGCCATCTTTCAAACAGTACAGTGTAAAACTGCCAATGGATTCCTGCTCACCTAAAGATGAGATGTGGAGCTCCCATGGAGGGTTTATCAGCAGAAGATCTCAAGAGCTGCTTCTCAGACAGTAAGTGAACGAGGTAGTCATGGAAAACAAACAGGATAAATTGACTCCCTCGGACTCCAGAGCTGAGCACAAAGCTTTTGGATTTAAGACTCTCATGGAGCTCAATGAGAGAGATGGTAAGAGAAGACAGATCACACAGCAATCAAAAGAGCATCGTGCCCACAGAGAGCACAACTGTGTTGATCGAGGCTTTAGAGGCTTCAGAAACACCTCTCCATCATTGCTGTCATTCACATCAGCAGTTACACAACTTACATGGTATTCTCCCAGCAAAACTGACAAAGGGGAATCGGTTTACACCAGACAAGCAAAACAAAAGATTAAACATTTTCATGAAGCAGTGCCCCAAAATTACCACTCCAGCAATGCCTGCAAGCGCATTCTGAAGCCTCAAAGAGCAGAAGAGCAAACTTGGCTGCATATAAAGCTGTCCTACACCAGGCAGCCACCAGTGGTATAGTCAGCGTATTACCAATGAGTGCAATTATAGGCTAGTATTTCCAGAAGCAGCAGGTGAATGTTTGGAATACAAATAAAAAAACCCACTACCAACAACAAAAGAAGTGATCCTAAAAACATCTAAGGGAAAGATACAAGAGAAACAGATATTAAGACCTACCACAAAGGAGAATGTTGTCAGGGCACTACTCCAAACACTTGTTTAGATCAGAAATGGTGCTAGCTTTAGAAGAGACTACAGAAAGGATTTGAGACCACTGCCAATTAGTAAACCTCAGCTGGCTTGGGCCAATACCTGGGCACTGGTGCACTACATGGAGTTCTCCAGTGCAGACACACTGGTTACTTCAGAGCCTCCTCTACACTCCAATGTATTACTGATGTCAGGGCACACTCCTCCAGCAATAATTCCTCTTCAGCTGCATTCTGCTCAGCAGCGTATCTTCAGCTGCTTCAGAGTGAGGAACACCACGTTTCTCTCAGCTCCAGAGGATGGGCAATTGCCATATTATGGCATGAGAAAGATGACTGCTAAGCACTTTATGCTGCGCAGAAATGAAAACCATGGCACTGCTCTGCACTGGAGCATTTGATGAAGATGACACCTCCCAGAAGGATTCATATCAATGCTCTGCTGCAAACACTTGTGTATTTGTTCCGCACACTGTTGATGGCAGTGGTACATTTCCTTCATAGGTATCTACATTTAATTGCCCTGTGATAAGGCCAATATGTCATTAAATTGGTAGAGTGCTCTGTGACAACTCAAGCACAAAGATCTTACTGCTTAAAGTGGAAGAAAGTTGTTGCATAACAAACATCTAGTCAAAACAGGGTGAGAAAAACCCAAGCTCAGACAACTGCCTATTCCCCACTCACCCACTGATAGACATTGACTCATCATTTCCAAATGCCTGCAGTTGCCAAAATTCCATTTTAAGGCATTAAAAATAAAATACTATATTTAAAGGCTACTGTCCTAGCAAGCAAAAGCCTTCCTGAAAATGAATTGCTTATTCTAACTGATTTAGCTCATTAGCTTATACTCAGTTCTCTCTAACTTCCTAAGGTGTAATCAGGGCACACTTCGCTTTTTTTTTTTCCTTCAAATCCAGTAGATGTTTCACCAATAAAAGCACAGGATTAAAAACAAAGAAACCAACCAACAAAACAGACAAGACCCTCATAAGATGCCATTATTCTAGCTTCATTACAAACACTCAGCATTGCTAGACAGGCAATAAAATCAAGGAATTCAGCAAGGCTAGCATTGGATGCTGGTAGTTTGTGGACAGTGATGCTGTCTCTACTTGAAAGAAGCAGCACACGCTAAAAGCCCTGTAAAACCAGTCAGACAATCAGGGAAAGCCCAAGAAATTAATCCAATTGACTTGACTGTGAAGGCTGGGAATTTCAGCCCCCAAAGCCTCTGGGTCACTGAAAGCTATGAAGAGGAAGAGGTGAGACAATTCTACATGGGATGTAAACAGGATATGTTTAAAAGGCAAGGTAGGATTTTTCAGGGCCAGTCAAGAATCCCTTGAATCATTCTGCAATAGTGCAGCAACTTTTAACATTCTTGAGGTTTGGTTCAGTTGGAGATAGAAATGTCACTGTTTTTCTTAGAGCCAACACTGAGGACAACAAGGCATTTCCTGCCTTGTCACCAGGGCCAGAATTTGATCTGTTTCCTGAACACCAGCAAACTAGCACAAAATCTGCATATGTGGGTTTTCTCACAAGGTCACCAGTGTATCATGAACAACAGCAGCCAATGTGGTACACTAGATTACAAAATTTAGGAAACCAGCTGCTACTGAGCATCCAACATCACATTACCTTCACCCTTATCCATCTGCTGTATAAGGTTCAACTACAAGACCCTTTGCCATTTGCTTCTCTCTTCTACCAATATTCTGCAGGCAGCAGATGTATTTCTAAAGAAAGAAGCAAGATGACTTTTGAAGCACTGAAACATTGAAGACGATTGTGAAATGTTAGCCAAGGGGAAAAAAAAAAACTATCAGTGGTACGACAGTCACTGCTGAAATGCCTCAGTTTTCGTGGTATTCTTTATATTTGCTTAGCTTCCCAACACCAGACTGAACATTAGCACAGGGGATTTGCTTTTATTAAAACAACTCTGGTGCAAGGTATTTCCTCTTCCTTCAGATTATTCCATTCCCTCATGGCTGTCTGAATCAGCCCATGCCACTAGTTGACATGATAAGTAACAACTGGCTGTTTGTGCCAAGACCAGTGCATTAGGCTGCAGTGGGGCACTCACAGCTCCCACAGACAGCCCCAACACAGCAGAGCTGGCTTACAGCATCCGTCGTCACAGCAGACACAACAGCCAGCTCCTCAAGCTCCAGTGTCCTGTTTTCTGAAAATCCAGGGCAGAACCAGAAAATAACCAGAAAACAAGCCTCCAGTAGGGCACATCAAATGCCCTTCCTATAATACTGCCAGCTGACAAAGCCAAACAGAAAAAAAGTCAAAACAGAACCGCCAACCAGGTCCCTATAGATGGCCCTCTAACCTGAAGAAAACAAACCTTGGCTTACAAATCAGCTATCCGACTGCAGATCTCCTGCTTACCTGTGTACTCTTCGGCTGTCTCCCCTGGTTCAGGTGACTGTATGACATCTGTTGGCCCCGTAGCCATGATATAGTCACTGAAATGGAAATTAAAGTATTAGTTAAATTTTAGTCCACATTCCCTGCAGACTATGATCCCACCTCACTGGAAGAGTGTGGCTGGATCCTTTCTAAAGCTGCAAATGCTCATCACAAACAGGGCTCACACACTTATTTTGTTTCTCAGCCACAGAACCTTTTTTTCATTAGCACTTATTTCTCCAGTCAGAACTGATAGAGCAGCCTCACTTCGTGCCAGCACCTCCCTCTTTTTAAGAATCCAGGATCAAAGTTTGCATCTGAAGAAAATGTGACCAGCAAGGTCCGTCACTCTTCCCAGTGTCTGAATTGAGAATCTTTATGCATGCTGTTTGCTACAGGCTGACAGCTCCATGCACAGTTCCACGTACAAAGCATCTCAAGTAAGAGCTCTGCCGCCAGGGTTGGCGTATTACAGTGCCCTCACCGCAGGCAGCCTGTCAGCATTATTAAAATTAGTTAAGCATCAGCACTGAACCATCATCCTGGGCTATGCTACATTTGTGGAAACCAATAGATCAAATTTATTTTGGATCCAGTGCAATCAGCTTTTAGCCACAAGCTTTGAAACCTTATCGCAAGCTGGGCTATTGATCAACCACATTAGCTGATGGCATCATCTTCCTCTCTGATGAAAACAAAAGTTCAGCCTAGTTTTAAGATCATTCAATGTTAACTGGCTCCACTTTGTATTTTCCAAGGCTCCTAAAAGGGCGTCTGTCAGAAACAAAGGAACGAAGCAGCAGACCGCAAGAGTTACAGCACAAATGTCAAGCAACAATGGCAACGTGACAGTCCACACGGCAGCTCATAAATACTGTCCTTTGTTGGGGAAGATCCCCGAGTGATACCCTTACACAGCAAGCAATTCCAACCTGCTGTGGCAGGACGTTAAGAGGGAGAAATCTTTACAAACAAATGAAAATACCCACAAACAAATCCTGCCCACTTTTCTGCCTGGTCGGACAGTTTTCCTCTTCAAAGCGGTACGCTGCTGCCAACTTAAATTGCTTAGGTATCTGCTTGGCCAGTTAGGAAACTTGTGGATTTTTTCTCTATCAGCCACACCTCCAATCTGCCATGCCGGAAAGCACTAGTGCTTCTCCCAGCCCATGGGCAGCCCAGCACCTCAGAGAACCTCAGATAAAACAAGGAGTGCAGAGGTGATGGGGGGTGATGGGCTGCAGCTTTCTTCTGCTTCAGTACATCTTTAGCAGTGGACACAGGAGTGCATTAATGCACTGTCGGGCCGAACAATCTCATCTCACCTTGCAAAAATACGATGAAAGTCACTGCAGGGACCAGGATTGGTTACACCTTTTCTAAATAAGATGCACTGAGGACAGTTTTGAAACAACTGTTAAACAGCATTCAGAAGCAACCGTAAGTAACACTTCTAAGATTTTTTTCTTTTGGATAATAATAATCACCCAGCTTTTCTACGTTTTACCCTCAGGTCTCATCAACTATACTTGGAAATGTCTGCATCTCCTGCGCATTTCAACTCAGTCATCTGCAGACCTTCTCATGCCGACTCTGTGTTAAGAAGAAATTCTGATCCATTTTTTCCCCTTGATTTACACACCATGCAGATCGACGTTCTGATTTTTCTTTAGGGCAAGGAAAATGCACTTGAAATAAAGCATCAAGGAAGCACTCAATGAATGTACAAGGACAAAATGGCAAGTCCCCACAGTTGAGCTTATTTTCACAGAATGTGAGTGGCACTGATATCTGGCTCATTTGCACCCTAACTTCAGATTTGCCCAACTTTAATACAATGAAAACGTTTGAGATCCAGGTTTGTTTTTGCTGGCTCTACATTTATTTAAATCACTCCATCATCTCAGCTGCTTCCATCAGTCCCTGAAGACACTTTGACTGCCACACTTATTACAAGTACAAGCATTTGTTTCCATTCGGTGCAGCTTTTATACCAGTAGAATTAAAATTGCAGGGCAGTTCAGCTCCGAGGCAATCTCTTCACAGGCAAATCAGCTCCTGCACTAACTCAATTTTATAGCTGAGTTCTCTGGGGCATATGGAGGTCAAGTGTCAATTGCAAGGGCACACTGCCTGTCTGCAGAAGTGCCCTCACTTAGGACCCAATGGAGCCTTTGTAGACCTGATCACTGCATCATCATTCCAGTGAACCAAACAGTGACTTGAGGTGAGGGGAACATCACAGGTTTTTCCATGCAGTTAGTTTAACAAGCACTTAGATGACAAGAAAAAATACAATATTTACAGAGGAAGTGTAAGTTCCATCATTAAAAGCTTGATGATGCAGCTGAAGAAAAGTTAGCATTTAGATGGTATTTAGATGTCAAATTCTGGTGGCAGTGTGTTTTATTTTACAAGAGAAAAGCCAGCAACATTTCTGGGCGACGAATCCTAGCCTAGGGATTAATGTAATGGAGAGAAAGAGGACAAAAGCTCATCAATACCGATCCATGTGAGTGCACAGGCATTAACTGGTTGAACCCTCAGACATTGACCACTGCCAGCCCTTAATGACAGCTGCCAGACACAGTGCTGCATGTGGCCAGGACGTATTGATACCGCACGTCCATTTCAATCAGCTGCACTAAACACATGCACCCTGCACGCTCCCCCAGAGCAGCACACCACGAGACAGAGTTTTAAACAAATACCATACGCTCACTGACTTTCAGCAAGTGAAGTACTGGGTGAAATGAATGGCCCCTTTGGAGCAGCATTTTTGGTGCTTGTCTGGCAAGGAGATGCAAGGGGACAGCTGGGAGAAGGAGTCCACCAGCAGGCAAAGCAAAGGAAGCAATACAACCCCCACAAGGTTGCAGGGCTTTCTTTATTTCAAAGCAGGAGCAGGAGCTGGCTGGTAATCACTGCTGTGCTTACCCGGTTTGGTGGTTTGGATCCAGGCTCCCTGCTATCCCATACTCAGCTTCCATTTATCCCCCTACTGCCATGCGTTCACCTGGAGGTCTTCAACTCGTGAGAGGAACTAATCAGTCTGGAGGGAAAGCACTGCCCACAGACAGGAGAAGCAGCCTTGCCTCTCCTTCACCAACTGGGGCAACCAGCAGATACTTGGAATGCTCTACAGTGACCGGGCACAAGAAATGCAATCCCAGGAGAGTTCTCTGAACTTTCCCTTTTCTCAGCTAAGTACCTCACCTGAATATGTGTCTCAAATGGGGGGGAAAATGCAAATAGAAAAGACAACTCCTTTCCATTCCTTGGTTTGTGTACTTAAGTGGCTCCTGTGAAATCAGCCCTGTACAGCACCCAGGTTTCCTGCGCTTAGCAAAGACCCAAGGCAAAGAGGAGATCTCTGCTCCCCACAGAAGGACACTGTGCAGCGAGATGGCTCAGCACAGGGGGACACATGCCCCCACACAGGCCTCCAGGCAGCAGCCACGGCCAGCATCCCCCAGCGCATGGCTCTCCCCTGAGCTCTAGGCCTCACAAAAGAGCAGGATGTAAGACAGGTATGCGTTCAGGTTATGCTCTTCAGTGAAAGCCTATCAAAACCAAGGTTTTGTTGGTCTCTGTACCCAGAGCCAGAACCTGGCCCACCAGGTACACACTGAGCAGCGTGGGACCCCGCAGACAGCTTTGTTAAAAGCAGGCACTGACCTCACACAGCTCATCCCACTGGATGCACTCTTCCAGAGCGCGGTGTTTCTAAGACAAATTGCCCATCTCTGACCCACACGATGGTTTTGCCAGGCCGCAGCTGGCATCACCACAGCCTGACTGTGGCTACTTTATGTAGACATGAGAGAATGGCACAAATAGAAGCTTACTCAAGGACTCTTGCTGCTGCCTCCACTGATGATAGTGAGAGGTAGGAGTTTACAAAGTTAATGAATACTGCTTGCATAATTCTACGGAGAGAAGAAGAGCTTAACAAAGTTTAAGGCCCTTTTCAAAGGATCACAAGTAATACGATAATAGTAGTCTTTTGGAAGTCTAGATAAGTAGCTTATCGATAGAGCATCAATAAGAACACTTTCCCAAGGGTTCTTCATAGCATATTCTTCATAGCATATTCTTCATAGCATCATAAAGCAGTCAGCTGCTCCCCTCAAAGAGATATCCAGAGCAAACAATGTTCACCTTAAGAGATGCATTCACAGCTTTCACCCTGCGCTCAGCCAACACCCGCTCCCCATGCCCCATCCTCACACCTCAGCTTTCCAGCGAAGGCTTGCTAGAAGACAGCTCCCAGTGGGCTGAACTCTCAGTACCTATAGTCTGCTTTGAGAAGCCTCTGTCCGACTGATTCTGAAGGATTTCTGCTATTCAGCAGTGCCTGAAGCAATATGTGCTGCCCTCCCAGCGAGTGTGTGTGTAACACTAATGGAAAGCAGATGGTGGGCTGAAGCCGACTTAAAAACAAAAAAAAAGAAAGAAAGTAGCAGGAGGAAATGCCTTTCATACAGTCACACGGGCTCAGACTGTAATTGTGTGAGAAGCCAAAAGGATAAGAAGGGGGAAGGGCAAATGACAAAAACTATTTATAAGCTACGAGAGAAAACACAGCGGCAGTGCGCTGTCAGCAGCCTCAAACCGAGGGGCTCAGTGCTCTGTCCCTGCCCCGCTCCCCAAGATGCCCCCACTCTCAGCACTAAACCACTGCAGCATGGCCTCTGTGCACACAGGGACATGGCTGCCCCTGTATGGATGTGGACCCGTGTTAGCTTAAACCTGAGCAGGTACCAGCAGCTGAGCAGCTACCAATCTGCTCTTAGCTCAAAGGTCGCACTGATGTCAAGCTACTGCAGCTTTGTGACAGCTGGCATCTGTACCAGCCATGTCAAGCTGCTGCCCTCATGCCCCTAATTACTCTGAAGTGCTCATTAGCAGGACACTGCGCTGTGGCTGTCAGTGCAAGGATCCCTACTGCATGCTTGCATCAGCACAGACAGCAGCACTGATATCCACCTGCTTATCAGGAGTTAAGCCAAGAGCTGCTTCTCTCACAGTGATTTATAGCACCACTTTTCCACTGCACTTTCTGATCTGTACAAATCAGGAGAAACACAAGAGAAATTCGCTCCAGTCAAGGCCGGCACTCACCCAGCTACTCACTAAGCACACACAGGGCTCAGCCAATACTTTGGACCCAGGTGGACTCTCCAGAAGAGGAACGTGCATTAACTGCCCCAGCTGAACTGCACCATTTGGCATCAGTGTAGCAGTAAGTCAGTGCCTTTCCCATGTAGTAATTCTTCTTTACACTACAGAACAGCTGGAACAAGGATCTTCCACTCTTCCTAACAAGAAGCAACAGAGGCAGCAGGCAGCCAGCAACGGCCAAAGGAATGCACATGCTGCAGGCAGCAGGAGCTCCCTCAGATCTGCTGCCATGGGTACAGCCAATGAGCTTGGGAAGGGGGGGACATGCATTGAACACAGAATCATACAATCAATTGAGTTGGAAGGGACCTTTAAAGGCCATCCAGTCCAACTCTCTGCACTGAACACGGACACTGACAGCTCCATCAGGCGCTCAGAGCCTGTCCAGTCTGACCTGCCGTGTCTCCTGGGATGGGGCACCACCACCTCTCCAGGCAACCTGTGCAGTGCCTCATTACCCTTGCTGTGAAAAAACTTCCTTATATCCAACCTAAATCTCCACTCTTCTAATTTGAAACCACTTCCCCTTGTCCTGTCAGCACAGACCCTGCACAAGAGTCTGTCCCCTTCCTTCTTACAGCCCCTCTAGATACTGACAGGCCGCTCTCAGCTCTCCCCACAGCCCTCCTTTCTCCACGCTGCACAGCCCCAGCTCTCAGCCTGTCCTCAAAGGGAGATGTTCCATCTGTCAGATCATTTTTGTGGCCCTGCATCAGCAAGGGAGCAACAAGAGGTAGCTATGGAGCTGCTCCAGTAAGAACCACTGCCTCTGGAAGTGTCCCCCAAACAGAGCAGCAGGAAGCCATATTGCTACCACCCCATTCCTGCAGCCTCTCAGTGCAGGAGTCAGCTCCATGGACAGGCCAGGCTAAGCACCTCTGCACTGCTGCATTCAAACCAAATCCACATGGGGGTGGGCATTTTTGGCCACTGCTTTCTAGGTTATCAAAACCCTTAGCATTTTTTAAGAGTGCTATGCTCCTGTCTTTGAATCCCTGCTTATTCTCACAAAATGTGAGGCATCATTACATCCTAGGCCTGGAAGATGCTGAGGATGTTTTTAACAAATTAAGTTGTCTGCGTGTTGCAGGAAAAAAGGGGCTGAAACAAAAACAGAAGGCCAGAACTGAAACACGGAACTTCAGGCTGTGTCTGAAGCTCTACTTTTTTTCCAAAACAGTCCCTTATCCCTCACTTTGTGGGTTGAAAAACAGCTTAGGGATAGAAAAAAAAAACCATCAGATAGCTCACACTGTGCAGGACACACTGCTTTCAGGATGAGTCAATGAAGAGATTTCATGCCCAGGAATTTAAAGCACACTAAAGAACAACAACAAAAAAAGGAGCAACTAACAGAAATGTCCCGGAGTCACTGTGTCATAACACTCACTCTGTGGATCCAATTACCCAAACCAGGCAGCCAGCTCTAGGCTACAAGAGAGAAAATCAAACCAGGCTCTGCGGACTTGGACTGGCTTTGGCAGGAAGCTCAGGAAACCGCTCCATGTGAAGTCCCAGACCCAGCAGGGCAACATCTATTGGCTGTGCACATGTGAAAGTAAAGAGCGCCAGTTCCGCCTTGTGTTGAAACGCACTGTCTGGCTGAATCCCATGGCCTTCCACTGCTTCTGGAATTCAGACCCCATTTTGGCTGCTGACCTTAGTCAGAGCCAAAGGAAGGCCTGGCACAGCATCCACACCTGTGAGAGGAGAAATTCTGGAACTCTGTGTGACTCTTAGGGCTTCCAGGGAAGCTCCCACTGCTTCTTCCAGCCCCAGCGGGGCACCCCGTGCAGCACAGGAGAGCTACCAGAGCCAAGGGAGGTCACCCATGTGCTTCATAGATTCATAGAACCACAGAATCATTCAGGTTGGAAAGGCCACTAAGATATCTAGTCCAACCATCAGTCCATACGTGTGACTGCTCTAGGCCATGTCACTCCGTGCAGCATCCACTCCATTGCTGAACACCCCCAGGGACAGTGACTCCACCACCTCTCTGGGCAGCTTGTTCCAATACCCACCACTCTGAGAAGAAGTTTTTCCTAATATCCAGCCTGAACCTATGCTGGCATAACTTTGAACATTCCCCAAGTCATTTCTGTCCCCAGGTTACTGAGTGCCTGTTCTCTTTAGAGCAGCCAATACAAAGGGGACCTGCTCTGAGAGTGCATTCACACACACTCCACTAAAATCAGACCATCTGAGCCAATGCTGTTCGCACCAATAGAGAAGCAAGTTGCATTTAGCTTGAGGAAGACAGAGACATCAGGGAGTAGAGAGGGTATCCAAAATGGCTGAAATTCAGGAGGGTGACACCAAAGAGGGCAAGGACCACAAGAGGGTACTGACAAGAGGATATTTTGGCGAAAGATCAGATGGGGACAGGCATTCTGCAAGACCTTAACTGGCCAAGAGTGGCAAGAGAGGAAGCAATGAGACAATTTGCATTCTATGAAGGAAAACAATGAAATTTCAACTACTGCAATATTCTTTCACTCAGCTGAGAGGAGGAAAAGTAATTTCCTAGAATGAATCAGCAAACTACTCCTCTACACCTCAGTCAGGCTGTATTTTCCCCAGGTGCAGGGACAGCTTGAGGATTAACATGATGTCTGCAGTATGGTGCTGAGCCAGAGCGCTCACATGCATCCCCCTCATGCCTCAACCTCTGCAGGGATCAGAGCTGTGCTGTTAGGTGAGAGATACTTACAAAGCCTGGCAAGAGCACACAGTTACATATTTCTTAGAATGAATAAGCATAAATGAATTCACTGCGAATAAAAGTCAAACATTCAGTTCTCTAATTAGCACCAGATCCTTGAAACTGTGAGGCCAAAAGAAACAACCACAACAAAAAATTGGAGCTGGAACACCGCCTTAGCTCTGGCTGAACGGTCAGAAAGTAGAACCTTTGTCTGCACAGCAATGTTCCCCTGCTCCAGCTGAGTGTGCTGCTGTCCCTCCAGCCGTGACACGGCCACCAAGGTGCTGTGACACAGTGACAGGCCATGTCAGACCACCAGCACCCTGGTACTTGTGCAGCCATATGAGTGCAGCAGCTCACACCGGCGCAGCACGGTTAAAGGATGAGTGAGGACGTGTGGCCCAGGTCTCTGCTTCTTCGTGTACCTTGCAGTGGAAGCACTGCACTGCTAGCACAGCACTGACTGCTCACAGCATGATGAGCAGCGACAGCATCTGCACGCAAAATCAGACAGGATATGAACTGACTGGCTTTAATTTGTATAAACAGTGACACCCACAATGAAACCTTGGAGGGCCACCTGCTACCTCAGTACAAATAATTGTTATTACTGCTACTACAGCATACGAACGAATCAGAAAGCCTGCAGTTAAATGTTTCCTGTATTCAAAACACTTCTTAAAACTCCCTGATGGGTAACAGTTGACACAACAACTTAACTCAGAAATACATGCTCCGATGACTTTAGAGTGGGGCTTTTGGAAAGAATCAAGGCATTTTGTGCTCAACTGTATTCTTACAGCAGCAACCTGTAAGAGAAGAAAAGCAATAACAACCTAACCTTGGAATTCCCTTGGGTTTTCACCCGTCTCCCCATCTCGGCATTGCCAGGTCTGGTTGGCAATCAGCTCTTGCTCTCCTACATAGCTCAGTAGGTTACCTGCTGGAAGCACAGCTTGAAGCTGGTACCTTTTTGTCTAAAGCCAGATTTCAGCTTCTAAGGCCAACTCCAGGCCTTTGCATCACAGCTATTAAATTTTCCAGACCTCTGTACAGGAAGGAAACAACAAATTAATCTCTTTTACTGAAAGGGTACAAAGCCAGACACTCCTAGTGGCATAAGGAGAGAATATGAGCTAAAAGTATGGCAAGATGTTTTTAGGGCTCAATCTGGCAAAATAAGGTAGACAAAAACTCCAGCCAAATGGTGCAGAAGAGTGAAAATCACATTCAGCAGATTTTCCCAAGCCAAGAAGCTTTGCTTCAGTGGAATAGGAGCAGGACAGGCATTAGGGGTGCACGTTCAGCAGACACTTGGTATTGCAGCGATAGAGAGGGGGCTCCTGTGCTGAAACCAACCATAGGGGCACAGCTGCCTCGAATTCCTCAGCCTGCAGCCAGCAAATGCACCACATCATGTTGGCTGCATAGATGGTTAGCCACCAAGCACAATGCAGAGAGAAGCGTGAGCAGCAGGAGGAGGACTGGCAGAGTGGAGTGATTCACTGGCACAGTGTCTGTGTAAGACACAACTGAACTTCTTGCACAGGGATGAGTCACAAGGAAAGAATCAACAATTAGAAATAGTTGTTATTTCTGTTAATAATACAGCACCACTGTACTAACTGTGCTGAACCTCCTGTGGTGCCATGGCTCTGCCACCTCCTGGCTGCTTTTGTTCACTCTATTATTCTTGTGTAAGAAAACAGTGTTTAAGTCTGAATGCTTTTAGTATTAAGCACTGAGCTGAGCAACCCTTGTGAGCTGAAGACAAAATGCTCACCAGTGTCCAAATGCTGGTAAAGTGCCATGAACAGGAGCAAGCTCATAGGTTGCACATTGAAAGACTCCCAAGGGATTATAATGCCTGGGGAGTCTTCTGTTCAGTCCACCCTATCTGACTTGGCCCCAGTGAAGACAGCTCCCCGCTTTCCAAAAAGTACATCCCTCCTCCAGTTCTTTCCCTCCCCTACCCTCCACACACCATTTCCTGAAACCAGGCACTGTCACCTCTGTCTGGAAATGAACAGCTTGAGAAATGCTCCACATCTCAGCGTGTGCTAAAGAGTCTCCTGCCATAACCCCTCTGCAGTGATGTGGCTCCCAAAAGCGAGATGCTGCAGGAAGCAAATGAGCTGCTGACAGTTTGGAACTGCCCCGCTCCCCACAGTGCCAAGCTGCTACTTCAGCAGCACTTGGTGGAGCTCTAAAGCACACCCAGTTCACTTGCAGCAATGCAGCAGCACCTAAGCTGAAAATAAACTTCACTTGATGGAATGGTCGTATCAGTCTACGCTGACAAATATACCACAAATATATTGACAGTTTCCCAATGCATCCCTTGATCAAGAGCTCTTCCCAAATGCTGAACGTGTCTTCAGGACAAGAGTGCACATTTTGCAGAATGTATTTTTCAGCACTTTTTGACAGTTTTGGACCAAAAGAAAGAAATGAATTATTCCACTGGAAGTGCAGAGCTTGGTGTGGCAGAACACACTCAAACTGAAGCATCCCCATAATTCCAGGAGTGCTTGTGAAAGGCACCATGAAATCTCCAGTGACCACCTTAACTACAGACCAATTAAATATGTTTCCTCGGAGTCTGTTATAGGAGCTGGCTCTGAGCTGGCAGGCAAAGCCTTCAGCCAAACACTTTATATAGCTTCTAACATGCTATATTTGTCTTCGGAAATTGGCAGTTTGCATTGACCATCAGTGAATCTTACTGTTCAAGCAAACGCATTTTTTCAGCTCATAATTATGTATCTGGCTAGTACCAATAACAGAAAGGCAGATATTAACAGATTCTTCTGCAGACCTTAGAAAACTGCATCATATCTGCTTAAAGCTGATTGACTTTTCCAGCAGCAGACCAGGACCAAGCACAGCATAGCTCTGCAACAAGGATGAGCCACAAGAGCTACAGACTTACTGCAGGAACAGTTTAAGATCAGCATTGGGGTTGCCAATGCTGGTTAAAGAGAAACAAGAAAACAATCTGCAGTTTTTTTATTCAGCTGATTAAGATTGGTGCTGTTACATTACATTAGGATTTTTTAAATTTTTTTCTTAGGATGGCATCTCCTCCAAGAGCATTAACAAAGCACAGGGGTGGGACTCAACACAGAACGACTGGCTCAGCCGCACAGCACTGCTGTGCACAAAGGCGAAACGTGGGGCACTGAAGGCTGATGTGGCAGCAGCGCAGGAGACAGTGACCCAAAGCAGCTCTTAGAACAGCCCACGAGCCCCTGCTGGGTGCAGCAGCTCAGAGGAGCTCTTTCCCAGTGTCAGTGCTGAGTTTCAGTGCTGGAGCTCTGGGCTGCTTTGGCTAAATCGTTACTTGTGCGTAAGCCAATTGCTTAAAACATAAAATGCATTTCATTCACAAAGCAAACTAACTCCCACAGGTCCAACAACCACATGAGGATTTGGGAAGCTTCTCCTGTGACACATTCGATGCTGTCCAGAAGGACAAATACTTTGGGTGAAACTCAAAAGGAACTTAATCCAAAATTAATCTCAGGCTCCAAACATCATTGTTGCTGAAATTAATGTCTGAGATTCGTTTTAACAGCCAATAACCACTGCCAAAGCTGCATGTAAATTTGCAACAAGTACAAAGTATTAATAGTCACTAACCACTTGGGAACACATCACAGGGCTGAGACAACAGGATGAGGAACATAATCTACACACATATCCAGTGTCAAAACCAAACTGAAGAATAACAAGAAAGAAGAGTTTGTTTAGAAAAAAAATGCTGTCCTTTATGAACCAAGTAGATTTCCACAAGGAAGGAAGCAATCGTATGTCATACGAAAGAAGCTTCATCTGCTGCCCATCTTTTATAGGCTCTCCTTGCCTTCCACAACTGCATGCCCCCTCATTCCTAACGTAGACTTGCTTTCCAAATACTTACATCCCACTGTCACAAGTTTCAAAGGAGGAAAAGAGTCAGCATAGGATGGGAATGCTAACTGAAATCCAGAAAGAACTGGGAGACTTTGAAAATCCGTAGTTCAGCAGAGTAAAGTGAGACAGCTGGCATAAGGGATGCAGCCTTTAGGAAAGGTACAAAGAGGAGGAGGAAGCTGTAAGCTTTACTTTTGAGCTGCTATCCAAGCCTTCATCCTTACCTTTAACTATCATCATTCATATCTTAAGCCTCAAGGTACAATTTTGCTTGCTTTTCACTGTTAATTTTCACTTTCTGTAATCCTGTATTGTATGCAAAAGTAGAGCCCTCTACAGTCCGCTGATGCAAATAATCATCAAAAACAACCCTCAGTTTTTGCAGCAGAAAATTTTCTTCCACTCCTTAGCAGGGAGAATGTCAGAGGAAAGAGAAAAGCTGTCTTCGTGGTGATTTAAAGCACCAACACTAATGTGCATTGTCCCATCCACTTCTCCCTCTGCAGCCCGCTCTGCAATCAAAAGAATTTCTTGCAAATCAAATCTCTCAGCAGGGTGGAATTACAGAACAAACCTCAGGTTAGATATACAAAAACATTAAATGTCAGATTTCTAGTTGAGTATTTTTTAAAGCCAACGTGCATTTCTGTATTTCTTGTTATTTGTTAATACATGAACAGTGCAGCTAATTAATAAAGAAGAGAACACTTTCCCATCACTACACCTGGACAGCAAAAAGTTCATTCCCTTTTCAGTGTTTGCTGGTGGACACGTATATCTGTGAAGGAAAAAGAAACAACTACTTCTCATCAAATTGGCATTTCAGTCATGACTTTTCCAATATTGACTTTTTGCACTTTGGTGCTCAGAAGGGCACTTTGGTCCCAGGGCAGGAGCACGGCGTGCAGCGCTGCTGCAGTACCAGAGAAGCAGAGCGTGAGCGTACCCACCGTGGTGCAGGGGAGGGCTCCACATGGCACTTACTTCTCACTTCTCAGGCAGCTGTAGAATCCAGCCATGGTCCTTCGCAGAGGTGTGCAGGCATTTAATTCATCCTTGCACACAGATGCTAGCGCAAAGACTCGGCAGCGCTGTGCCCTGCTCACCGAGTGCCCACACGCACGCACAAGAAGGCAGCGTGCCGATGCAATTACTAGCCAGATAAAGTTCCTGATCTGAGGCCCTCAGACTCTGCTGAACCGGGTCCAAGGAGGGCTGTGCCTGCTCCATACATGGTTATGAATTGTTAACTCCCCCTTTCCCTGCCTCCTTCCAGCTCTTGGTGAGCACGGCATCCTAAGTGTCAAATACCATATGGCATTTGGTTCCGTCTCCCTGCGGGGCTAATGAGGGGACTGACTGTAATTAGGATAGAAAGAAGCCCCGAAGAGATTATATCATTTTTGTTATTTTTTAAATGGGCTACAGAAAATATTCACACCATCATCACACAAACCTGCAGCCATTCTCCAGCACACAAAGGGTGCACAGGACCTTCCAGCACAGGCGTCAGCCCAACTCACTGTAAATCACAAGCAATTCTAATGTGCTGCTCCACACATTAACAGCCAAAACTACGTCCCTGCAGTACCGCAAGGCCAGGCAAGAAGCTCTGGAATTTCAAACAGCCACCACACCTGTATTAGAAAAATCCTGCCTGGCAATGCCCACTGATGGCACACACAGCAGCTGTGCCTCACTGCCACTAGGAGACCCTCGTGGGTGCAGAAGAACAGCTCTGGTTTAATGCTGGGAACATGTCCACAGCAGCTCTGTTCAGACAATGACCCGAGCCCAGGGTCAGCAGGGCTGCCCACACATCAGCATTATGCTGCATTAAGTCCATGCAGAACAGGTGCCCAACATTTTGGTTCGCCTGGGCAGCACTGAGTGAACAGAAACTGCCTCGGGCCACATACACAAAGATCTCCCTGAAAGTAATGCCCCCCCTATTTATTTCCATGGAAACTACAACTGATGCAAAGAGCACGATCACACCATTTCATAGAGCAAATTCTCAGCTACAAAACACTGTTTTTCATAAAGTCACCACTACTAGCTCTGCATTTTTGCCAGTGATGAACAAGAGCCTGGATGCTGTGCTTGTCAAAACCTGCACCAGTGGAGATGCCTCACTGTCACTGTCAGCACTGCTGAAACGCACCATCAATGGATACCAGTGTCTAACGTGGATCATTTCTTCTAGAATATTAAGAGAAATATTTTAACACCTTTCCTGCAATAGAGACACAAAGTTTGAGAAATGTCCCCCTGGTGCACAGTCCCAGAACGGACTGTTGTAGCAGCTTCATAACAGTGCAGAACTGTGTAACCTATGAATTATGAACCTTTGAACACCATTTATTTTCTATAAAATCCCATACATAAAGGAAAGCTGTGACACAAACAATAAATGATATCAAGTGCAAGAGCTATCACTAACAAACCGAATCATATTCTCATCTAGACTCCCAGCAGGAGAGAGAAAACTTTCACAATGCCATCCACAGAAAAACTGCAAATCCAACCTGACCTGAAGATGTGCTTCCTATTTGAAAAAGATGCAAAAATGCACTAGCACAAGTTGATTTTAGTTTTACTGCTGTCCTGAATTACTGTTTTTGTCACAATGATTCCAGTCCAAACTCTTCATCCTAATTACGAGCCAGCTACGAGCCTTAGCCTCCACCCACTGAGAAGCCCACAGAAAAAAAGTCAAACCCAAAACTTTGGTTGTAGGTTATCAACCACTGAGAAAGAATTCAGGGAGACTACTGGGGAAACATTCTCACTGGTACAAAACCTCAGTCATGGGGCTGCACTTGAAATCTGCCCAGCATTTGGTTCAGAAACCGCTGCCAAAAGAAACATTTCTAGCAAGAAATGAAGGAAACCTCATCAGAAGTTCACATTTGTATTTAAAAGCAAGAAAGATCAAACGGCTTTCTAGGGGGAAGGCTCAATCCAAAAGGCAGTGGAAGGGCGTAATCCTGATGGCTTTGGAAGAATTTCATAGTTTTAACTAGCATAGAGTAAGGCCCTCATGATTCAGATCATTTTCTTTTAATAACACAAAGCAGATTCCTTGTCTGCTAACTACCTGAGATGGTTTGCCCTCAGAATGTTTCCTGTCATTGTTCTTTTGTCTTGCACGTGTTCGGTTTTTGTCTTGAAGTTACTTACTTGGAAGTGCAAATCTTCATCTGTTGGTGCTCATGTAGGTCAAATGCAGTCTTGTTCCCAGGAGCCGGCAGATTCACCCACACGCACTGCACCACTTAGAAAGACCCTTTACTTTCCAAGAAGCACAGACTGGTAAACAGTCATTAAAAATAATTACCCCACCTCAGGATTTACTCCTTTTTATTCTCTATCTCCATATCAGTCTCCAAGCCACTTCATGGCAGCATTTCTTATTTGTGGCTCTGATTCTTCATCTCTTGCACAGCTCCAAGTAGCTACACGTGGAGCTTTCTGGGTAGAGATCCAAAACCTGTGATGCTGATAAATATCATGGCTCCAAGTCCACAGTGCAAGTAAGCAGTTACGTGATGCTTATACAGGTCATGCAGTCAAACAGGAGCCAAGCTGACATTAGCTTGTTCCTCGTCAAGTGCTAAATGAGCGGGCTGCTCTGCTTCCAGTTAATTAATAAAAGCTGTTTTCAGCTTGGTAAGTAGATGAACACCGAATTACCACAGAATACAGACTTTGGCGAACTAAAGATTGTTCTTTAAAGATAGGGGAGAGAGCAAGTTTAGACACCTGGAAGCTGAATCAGATCTGAATTTCCTCTAAAGTCTGTGGCTTGGCCTGACTGAAAAACAAACATTCTAGCCCGTTTCTGTTTGAAACAAGCACTCCCCTTGACTTCTTCCTACTCACTGCCACTGCTCCCCCCACAGCCCAGTAACCTTACTATTCCCTCGATCACTGCACATCCTAATCTGCCTTCATCCTCTCTGTCTGTCTGCAGGTGGAACGAGTGCTCCAGATGGCAAGGTGCCCTTCCTCGGGGTGATGCAGAGGTAGCGGCAGTGCCTGTGAAGATTCCCAAGTTTCTTAATTTCTCCAAAGGGAAGGAGGAAGGCAAGTCTGAGCAAGGCCAGCGCCTCAATCATCGAGAAAGGTTGCACTAAGATATAATTCACAAAATCAGAGACTTAGCTGTTTTATGGGCAATTTCAACAAGAAAGACCTCTTCAAAGTAAGTAACCAACAGCAACTGGTAATCCAGAACAGGAAACTCAAAATAAGCTGAACACACTGGCCCGTTTCCACAGCCACTTCCTACACACACACACGTACACAGGGTGCACACCAGCAGCCCGACAGCAGAGGTGTTAGGAGCTACACACACAGCAAGCAATGCAAAATATGTTTCATGTCCAACAGATCTACTGCTTTTCTCACAGCCTCTTGCAGCTAAATCTCCAAGGGCAAACCGTGTCCTTACCTTCTGGGCTCTGAGGCAGCAAACACTTCATGCTTCTCAAAAAGCCCACTCAAAGCTGGCTTGAGCAGCATCAGGACACGTGCACGGTGCAACACAGCAGGGAGGACCAGATGTCACGGAGCTTTGACACCTCATGATTCACCAACTGCTTTTAAACATCGCTGTTAGACCATTTCTTAACCAATTTTCAGGAGACAAAAGTTTTTGGTGAATTTTTCAGCCTGCAAGTGTAAGGGTAGGAAGAGAAATCCTATGGTAAACTGGCAGACCATAGCACATTCACAGTGTATGTCAGTGTCTCTGCCTTGACTTCCTATTCACAAGGCACACGTTGGTCTCTCACTTCTAGCCCTCAGCCCCTACCAAAACGCAGCCTACTTCCCTTTCTCCCAGTCCCTAACAAGGTCATGCTTTGGCTGTGCTGCTCTGGTAGGCTTTGCTGCTGTGAAAAGCACAGCACCTGTCAAGTGAGAATTCAGTGAAAAAGTAACACAGTCAATGTCTGGACATGAAACAAGGTGTGTGGGGCAAATCCACAGGCCAGAGTCTAGCTCCCAGCTCTCCAGCTGCTATCATCAAGCGCTGAAACATAGGTTCACAGAAAAGAATCATAGAGCCATACAACCATAAAGGTTGGAAAAGACCTCCAAGATCATCCAGTCCAACCACCCACCTACCACCACTATTTCCCTGCTAAACCATGTCCCTTAGTACCACATTTACACATTTCTTGAACACCTCCAGAGATGGTGACCCCACCACCTCCCCAGGAAGCCCATTCTTTCAGAGAATTTTTTCCCAACATCCAACTGGAGATTGAGAGCTTTCAGACTAGTTTTTACGCTGCACTTGATCTTGCCTCAGTACTTAGAAATCTGTGCCATTCCAACTGAACCAAACATGTTGAGCCCTTCCATCCACAATAACCTGCAACAAATCCTGCACCGAAATCTAACTGCAATACTGCAGGTTGCTCTCCCCACACCACAGTGCTCTTTGCATTTGGCACATGGATCATTTAACCACGTGCTAGCATAAATGTGACACTCAGGAGCACTTTTCCAACGCAGAAACATGTTCATTCTTCTTACAAGTGAGATTCTTCTGCTGGCAAATCGGCCTGGCTTGGGAATTTTCAGCGAAAATGCTTCAATACTCAAGAAACAACTGTCCACACATCACTGTTAAAAGCTGCACTATCAGAGCTTTAAGCAACTGGGTTGGAATCACCCACAGCATTCTGCAGAAAACAAAGAAGTGAAGATAAGAGGATTTCTGCCTTTCAGAGTTCAGACATTCATCTGTGATTAACATTAGAAGGAAAACAAGGGTCAAAGCCTATCTCCAAAAGTAGAGTACAGCCAGGAGCCTCTAACTGTGCATTATACCAGCTTCTTATTAATGCATCTGAGCCTGAAGAATTTGCCACGATACTTGCTTTGGAGTCTGATTACTGAATGTTGATCTAATTGTGTCTGTTTTTACACTTTGTGTGCAGTGTCTGGGATTTGGGGGATTTTAGTGGTTGTTATTTCCTGCTGGAGGACTTGCTGCAAGATCCTTCAATAAAAAGAATATTGCAAAGACTGCGGCAATACATACAGTCTCTGGTTCTAGTGTTTGGCAGTTCCAATTATGAATTGCTTCACAGTTTCTCACTAACATCTTCAATTCTGAGCAAGGAGCAAAGATTAACCTCAGTATGGTATATCCAGTGTATTACTGAATTTAAAATATGGCAAAAAGGATACCAGTACACTGCACCTCTCTTGCCTAGTTTGTGCCTCTTTTGTGTCTGCACAGTCAAACACAATCTCTTCCTGGATTATCTGGAGATGAAGGTCAGACCACGTGTCCTTTAAAAGGTAATTTCCCCCAGATTTGCAGCAGGATCACAGACGTGTGCTCACACTTCAGTGTCAGAAAATATCAATTGCCAAACAAACAATTGCAGATGGAGGGAGGGGTGTTTGAGGGACATTTTACTAATTTGCAATTGATTTGCATGTAAAAATGCATTATTTATAGAGAACTTAAGGAGGCCCCTGTGTACATAGACAATATAGCAGGAAGTGCTGCCTCTCATGTCTCTGCTTTTTTTCCATCCAAGACCATAAATCTCAAATTTAACATTATAATGAGTTCGAATGAAAAGCAGATTTTTGTTATTTTTATTTTTTGACACAGAGGAAGAGCTTGGTATTTCCTGCGAAAATACCAGCATGGTCAACATTTTCTATACTGGAAAACTGTGGTTCTTTTGTCTAAGTTTGGGTAGTGTGGAAGCTGAACAAAGGAGCTCTATTTCTACACGTTCTGACTTAGGAAAATACTGTGTTAAAAAACACGACGTTCCAACAACACGGCTTTTCCTCCTTGGAGTCCAGGCAGGCACCAATATGCACGACCATCTGGAAAGAAATGTGAGAACACGGTACGTAGCTTCAGGCGCATGGATCACTGCCTAGTCTGCGTGTCGAACATCAGAGGTAACAGCTACTGAGCCTAAACAAATATCCCGAGACGCCTTGAATAGTGATTGGAGTTCTCTACACCCCATCCTTCCCAAATTCCCCTCTAGGGAGAGATGCAGTCAGTGTTCTTGCAACACACCGTGCACCCTTGGAGACGGATCAGACCTACGCTGCCAGCAACGCCTGTGCTGTGAATAAGCAATCAAGTTTAATGACTTCCCTGGATATTGGCTTTGCGCTGATGTAGGCCCACCTCTTGGACGGAATTACTCCTCATTTGTTTGCACAGGTATAATTGGGGACTCGCACATCTGGAAGAATGTTCTGAAGGCCATCAGCATCCTGAATTTCTACCGCCACTGAAATAAAGATTCAAAAGCGAAGGTCATCTCAGATGCCATCTCACGGGCTGAAGTAACAATACGGGAAATGACAGAAGCACAGCTCTGAGGAAAAGGCTGTCTGACTCCAGTGCCTGCAAACACAAGGCTAAAGATAAAGTGACCGTTAACGTTCAGAGAAGGGCAGTGAGGTCCCTGAACGTCCTGCCTGCAGGCTTTATTGCTCCAAAGGGAAATGAACAGAAAAATATGAGTTAGAACTGCATACTGCTGACATTTAACTCAAATCAGTAGGCAATGGCAACGTCTCTTTTCCTTTGTTAGCTTTCCTCTGCTTAAAGGCAGGCATACAGTATCTGTTTCATTTCACAAACTGCAAAATAAGTCGAATGCACTGAGTAATAATAAATTTACTCCCACCACTTGGTATCTGCAAGATTAATCACAAGCGCCAGACCTGTGTCCCTCTGCACAGAATGCAGTCTTACTGCGGATACAGATGGGGAACTGAGGCAGAGCAATCCAGTGACTCTTCCAGAAACCACAAACCGAGACTGAACCCAAAGCTCCTGGTGCCTGGAACTGTGTTTTGGAGCTTTTTCCCATCCTCCCTCTCTCTGTAACGATGGTTAGAAAGACCCTACAAGAATAGGCACCCTATAAATATCTAAGATAACTTAGTTCACTAGCTAGGCTTCAGCTGTGGGAACTCCTACAGAATCACTGGCATCAAAAGGCTGAGTTAAACTAGAAATCAATTGCTCCACCTCACAACTTGGCCCAGCCTGCCCAGAGTTTTAAAATCATCACATAATAAAACATATCCCATACTGAGACGATGTTGCCAGAACAGTTCCATACCCCAGCACAGTCCTGACACAGCAGCCTCCCATATTTCTCCGATTCAAGTTCTGGGAATCTTTAAATATCCAGTTTGTTCCCAACTGTCTCTTACATATGCTGGCACTGCTCCCATCGTAATGGGAAGGGAAAAATACCTAATGATTAGATATCTACAAGCAGGAAATATGCTAATTGCAGAAGAATTTTACCTAAAACTGTTGAATGAATTACAGTTCTGAGTCACCAAGTCACTTAAACACATGCTTGAACTGGATCTCAGCTTGGTCCATCCCATTTCTAAGGGTACAACTACAGAGCTTAAGCAAGTGCTGAGCTGACGGGTCCATCTACTGCCACGGGAGCAGCAGCATCTGAAAAAGCTACTTGAGTCATGACAAATTGAAGTCCATCGTACTCCTTCTGCTCTATGAAGTGGTTTAGGAGATATGTACAGCTCTCCCAGGACAAATGCCACTATCCAGCCCCACCACTCTGGTCCACCTTGCTGGCCCAGACACAACACGATTGAGATCCAACAGTGTTGGCTTTGGGTACCAACTTCTTGCTTCCATTCTGGCAGCTTCCATCCAGTGAAATACCAGCCAACACATATCCCACTGGGACAAGGAGCACTTGTCACCCTGTGCCATGAGCTGAAAAGCCACTCATCTCTTCTGCTGGTTTTAGCAGCACCTACGTGAGAAGGCAAACACAGATCAGGCCATGAAACAGCTCCTGTGAGTACAGCACAGAGGTTAATGCACCAATACTGCCTGCAAGGGGACAAACTGAGGCACTGCCTGGACATAAGCCAGTGTGCAGCCTAAGGACAAGGCACGCTTGCTCTGCACTCAGCTACCTTTGGACACAAATGCTAAGCAAGATCTCCATTTATTAAGGAATATTGATATATGATGTGAATTACAGACTAGATTGCCTTTAAAAGCAATGAAAGGTTGCTAAGAGAAGTTGCAGGATGGATTTGAGTTGCTTTCTTGATTGCAGAACACCAAGACTGCATTATTTTCTCACAGTGGATGAGTTTTACTCTTTCACTAAGGCAACTGTAACCAAGTACAAATACTGCTGAGATTCTGGATATTTCCCCTAGGTTGCATAAAGTTTTTCCACCATAAATTCATATGTAATTGCTAAAAATAATGAGATACGAGTAAAATAACCATAACAAATCCCAAGGGAATATCACTGAGCACTGCAGAGTGACTACTAGTCATCAGTAAAGCTGTTGACATGATGAAGCTTTTCCTCTGCTCAGAGGCTGCTACAAAACCAGCAGGTACGTCATCTCTGGAGAGTCCCACATACGTTACGCATGCAAAATCCCCTGCACAGGGAAAGGGTCTTTCACCACTCTTTGGGTGCTGCTTTGCTCCCCTTTTTCTCTTTCCTCTTAACACAATTTCACACTGCTTCTCATTAAAACCACAGCACATAACCCTTAGCACAGTCTATGAGCTCAACAAATCAACTAAAGTAAGAACTTCAGTGATAAATGATAGCCTTTCCTTGACTCTGATTTCTTGCTTTAAGCTGATTTATTTTAAGAACCTTAACATTTTAATATATTTTCTTCCACAATACAATATCACAGCATTAGGAGTTTAACATTCATCAAATCTTCAGACATCACTGTGGCAACAAAGCGATAATGCACAAAGGCTGCATCCCCCCAAAAGGAAAGGACTTCAAAAAATCAGTGCTTAAAGAAGTCCATGTTGGTAGTTAACATTATACGTGTAGGCTGTTCACTGTGCTTCTGCTCACTCTATCATTACTGCTCCTGAACTCTCAAGAGTAAGCAAATCCACCACCCTGTGGTTTTGAAACACACTCTGAAGGGGAACGGCTGCAAGCTATGCCTCTTCCAAAGGACTGACAACTTTGAAACTGTACAGCTCTACACACCTGGAAATACCATCTTTCCTCGTGTATCTGCAAAGAAAGAACAAAGAACTCTGAAAGGAACTTCCACGCAGCTGTTCTGAAATAGCAGCTCCAGGTGACTTTACTTTCCCAGTGCACAGGAGTTTTCTATGCCCCATTCTCAATAACATCATCTTCCCATCTCCCTTTTTTTTAGTCAAGATTTAAAGAGTCAGTTATATAAACCCACGAGCTGCCTCTGAGGTGCTAAATCATTTCCTGGCAGACTTAAATGAAACGCATTGCTTGAAACAGCAACAAAGTCAAGAAAGCATGCTAATACATATTCCCAGCTTGTAGCATATTCCTGGATAAATATACTGTATATATGGGACTGCAGTTTAAATTTACATAGAAGCTCTTGGCCCATTTCTCAAATACCACATAAACCACACAGCCGGGCTGCCTTGCTTTCTCTCCCTCACCCTTTTGCTTCTCCCAGCTGACCAGTGAAATCTATCACACAAAACAGAAGGTAAATTCAGAGCTCAGAAATCCTGGCACCACTTTGACAGAAAACGGGTTGAGAGAATGCGTCTTTTCTAAGCCTTCCCCTGCCCAGCACTTCCAGTACACCAGAAGACATGGTTTTTTGAGTCACAGAGACAAGATTTATCCTGAGATGGGAAGAAGAGCCTCAGGTCCCTGTTACCTGGCTGCAGTCATGTGCAGCGAGACAGCAACGAGCCTGGGAACAATGCTGCTTTGCCTTGTACTGCAGGCCAGGGTGAGGAAATGTCCGCAGATGGCGTGGGACAGGCTGCAACTCCAAGTCTCTTAAACTAGAAATGATTATGAATGATTATTTTTAAAAAGAGCATTGGCTCTCAAAAGAGCAAAGATTCAGCAAAGATTCAGTGCGCAGCAGCCTGACCCATGTGTGCTATCCCTCCCATGCCACCCCATGGAATACAGAAATGGTCTTACCAAGTGTAGACTGGGAGAAAGCCTAAGACAAGGTCAACTGCAAACTGCTGCGACGTTTTCTGACAAATCATAGCAATTCTATTTAACAGATTTTCATATTTAATGGTGACGGCTTCTTCATGTCAGTGGAATTAAAGAGCTGCTTGTTGGGCAGGAAGGGGAAGGGGCTGGAACAGCAGGTGGCAATCCAACGCACAGCAGCGAAAGCGCGAGAAGCTGTGCAACTCCTGGCCTACCATTTGGCTGAGGTTAGCTCGACTTCTAAGCAAAGCAAAGTAAAATCATGAGCTCTAACCTATGTTTTACCCTACAGACGTTTAAGGAACAATTTACATGTGAAATCAGATCCTCATTACTTCCTACAGTCTTAAGTGCTTTGAGGAGTTGCGGTCACCCCAAATTCAACCCCCCTGAGTCAGCAAAACTATGCAACAAGTGGGTATTTTGGAAATAACATTTGGCACTCCCTTCGTGTTCAGTTTCTGAACCACTGCAGGTCCTGTTTCAAGCTTTGGGGCTGTGTATTTGGGCTTTTTTGCCTGGCTTTGCTTTGTTAGTTGGTCAGAAGATTTAGCATCTTGCATGACCATTTCTCTGTGTGAGCTACGATGAAGAGATCGCATGGGATTATGGGGAAACTGCAGTAGTTGGCAACAATGATGGAGGAATATAAGTTGAAATGATCCTTGTTAACACCATCAGCTGCAAATCTTAGCATTTGCTGCTTGCCAAAGAGGTGGTTTCAAGTTCTGACCTGCCTTCCATTCTGACCTACTCCTTCCATTGCACATACAAGATGTCAACCAAAGATATGGAGATAAGGCCCTCCAGATGGAGAGAAATGCACACGGCTTTATGCGTAAGCAATAGACTGAGCTTAAATGGGCTGAAGAATAGGCAGCCCTCTTGAAACTCATCTGAGGGAATGACGGGGGACAGGACTGCATTTCCACTACAACCAACATCAAAGTAACAAAGTCTCATGATGTTACTGAATTAATTTAGAAGAAACTGATGAAATTCAAATGGCATCTATGGCATTGGCATGGCTTTTGAAAGCTATTTTAGACTTTCATAGGATGTGTGTGCATCTGCGTACGCATGACTCAACATGATTCTGGTGGCTTTCCAATAAAGTCAAGCCACTGCAGCTCGAGACCGGGCCACATCCAGAGCTCACTAAAAACAGCGAGAGTCCTTGCACCGAGAGCAGCTCCCCAAATCATCACCTGTCGTTGCAGACTGCAGCAGGGACGGCAGTCACAGGGCTCTGTCCTCTGCCTGACTTATGACACAGCTGGGTGCTTACGTTACGTAACTAAAGATATTGAGAACAACCACACCGCATACAAACATGAGGATTACTGCAAATCCTCAGGAGGGGAAAAATAATTCAACTCCCTAGTTGGCCACACCAACGTGTGCTTTCTTTTCATTTATACAGTTTTCATAGAAATAAATACATATATAGGAACAGATCTCTTCAGCAGTATCGAATGCAATAAGCTTTCTGGTCAAAGTCGTAGTGGATTTTAGCAGAGATCAGGCAGTAAGGATTAAAGATGTGTTTGCTGGCATTAAATGTTTTAGACTCTCTCCCATGTACACAAAGTGTTGTTTCCCGAGTGCTCATTTTCCCAGCTGGTAAAAAACAAGGGACACCTCAACCCTTCCTCAGCGCTTACACACGATCCCGGTACCTGCATGTGCAGACAGGGCTTCCTTGTGAAACATTCTAAATAACCAGTGGACTCTACACACATTTATTTGGATTTTAAATAAATAGCCCTGTACGAAGCGGTGCTTGGACCGAGCTGAACTTCTCACTTCTTCTCTGACCACCATCCAGCTTCTCCTGTGAAAATAAAATGTAGCTGCGCTGCTGCCTGCAGTACTGGGACTGGTAAATTAAACCACACTGCCAGCAGAGGCAAACATTAATTCTGAAACAGGACACTTCGTAAGACATCAAACTTAACTTTTTGGTTGAGTTTGTGCTTAGCGGCAGCAGGAAAGACTGAAGAAAAATCTACAGAAGTAACTGCTTCCCAAATGTCCAGATACAGCCAAAACCTGTGCTGTGGGTCCTGAGGGACAAACAGTTTTGAGTCATCAGATCTGCACTGGGCATATCTCCATCCTGTTGGTCACAGCAATCCGAGACATTCTGGTTTCAGAAAGCTCCCATCAAATCACAAGCAAGGAACGTAAGTGAAACAAGTATTCTAATTCCAGAGCTTTGTAGGAAACTCAGAAATTTGATTTTGGTTCACATAAGTTGGCTTTGCATAGTAGTGAAAGCACACAGTACAGGTACATAGCTGAATGTTTTATAGCAGCAAGACACGTATTTGTATTTCTCCTCACAAATCTACAAAGGTGCTGGAATCCTAACTGTCATTAAATATATTCTGTGAGAGCAAAACAAACAGAAAACTCACATTCGTGAAGCTGTTAAGAACAGAGTGCTCTTACACTTGGCTTTCGAGGGCTGTTTTAAGGGTTCCCAGCAGTATTCTCTAAGCCACCTCCATCAAATCCTCCAAAGTATCAAAAGGACGAGGCAAAGCAGAAAAGAGCGGCAGAAACAGGAACCGCAAGGGAATGGGAACACGTGCACCCCTTCCAAACCCCGACTGCAGGGCTGAAGTCTCTCGGCCTGCACCGGAGGGCTCTGACGGATGCCGGGGTTTGCGGGAAGGCTGCCCAGGCTCGGCATCCCGCAGGACGTGGCCGGAGGACACGCGGGCAGGCACGGCTCTGGGAGGCGCTGCCCAGGCAGGAGCTGGAGCAGAGCGGAGAGCCCGCAAGCCGCTCGATGGGGTCGGCGACGCTCCGCTCGCACCGCCCGCGGCTCGGTAGCTCGACCGGAGCCCCGACTCGAGCCCCTCCTACCGGCACAAGAGCTGTATCACACACAATTCGCTAAAGACGCGCGATTGCGCTTTTGCTCCCGACACGCGGCTGTCTGTGAGTTCGTGCTCCTAACAGCAAAAGGACCATCAGGGACCCGGCGGCTGCCCGCGCATCTTTCGGCTGCTCCCTTCGCCACTCTCACCGCGTCCCCGCCGCGGCCCGGCTCCCGCACCGCGCGGCTCCCGCTCCCCCGGTCCCGGGGCGGCACTCGTGCGGGACACGGCCGGCAGTGCCGGAGCGACGCAAGGGGCAAAAACCAAGCCCCGTTCGCACCGATCAGTGCGACGAGTCCGGCGAACCCACCTAAGTCAGACGGCTGCTCGGAGGCATCAGGCACAGAGGTCTGATCCCGAAGGGCTGCGGGTTCACGCGGACGCCGGACCCCGCGCTCCAAAGGCGGCGCGGCGGCAGCGACGCGTACGCAGCCCTCCTCGGGAACGCGCCCGGCCCCGCCACGAGCACCCGCCCCGCCGCCGCACTCACCCGCCGCTCCGCAGCCCCGCGGCGGCCCCTCCCGCGGCGCCGGGCTCCGAGTGCGCTCCTCGGGGACGGGACGGGGTGCCGCCCCCGGTGCGGTGCGGCGTCGTGCTTCTGGATGCCCCCGCGGCCCCCGCTCCTCCCGCAACGCTTCTCGCACGCGCGCCGGGTTCGCGTGCCGCCGGGTGCTGCTCGGCTGCCCGAGCTGCGGTCAGAGCGAGCGAAGATGTAAGTAAGCTCTGCAACAGGTAGAAATGTGGCTCGTGTTTGGAAGGGTACCGAATGAAACTGAGCACCTAGGCGATTTGGGGAAAAAGCAAGTGGGACTGCTTCCACAGGTCCGTCTTCCTACTGCTGCTTTCTTTTTCAGCCAGCCTCCCCTCACCTGTGCCACTGAACGAATGGCAATGAAAGCTCTGTTATATGAAAGCAATGAGCACTGTTAGAAGCAGAAATGTCACTCGTGCTGAGATGAGAATCTGTTCCTATCTTGTGTTCCTGTAAGTAACACACTACATCAAAGCTCTGCCATCCTGCTTCACTGCTGCATCCCTTCTTCTGAAGTTGACCCTACTAATGCTGGAGCTGATTGTCAGTGTACAGTGATGGAGTCTGCCCTTGGCACTCCAGCAGAGCTGAGAGAACTGGTCCGATGTCAGTGATACAGTGCTGGGAACAGGCAGCTTGTGCCCCAGAAGGGCCAAGTGACCATCTCCAGAGGGAGTGAAAGTTGGTCCTCGTAAAGGCCGTGTGCTCACAGCACTTCTCTACCCAGCAGAGGGAGTATTTCCTGCTCCCCCTGAGAAATAACAGCAAGATTGATTTGCCTCAGTCTGTGAATGGGCTGTTTCTTTCGTGTCATCCAGCTGTTTTCTATACAGAAATTCTTCCTGGCTCATCTGAGCTCTAAGCAAATCCAAGGAGTTACTTTCAGGAAGTCAGGGATTGTATTTACTCCGTCACTGTCCTGCACTGTGCTTTCTAGGGGTACCAAGACTGTTACATTGCAAGAATCACACCGTCCCGCATTTTCCTTTCTCCTCCCTCTTCCAAAGCGCACACAGCTTGTCAGGCTGCCCAGCTTGTTTTCGACACTGGCTGCCTTTCAAAACGAGGAGCCCAGATTGAGAATTCACACCTAGAACTTTTCCTATGGTTCAAAGACAACGAGACGTCTCCAAACCCTCGCACAGTCACCGCAGACGCCCTTCCTCCCCTCCCAGCCACCGCCAGCCCTGTTTGGCACAAAGGAATGGAAAGCCAGCATCCTGGCAGCAAACGCAGAGGCGATGCTACCAGGGGGAGGTTGGAGTGGCAAGCTCCAGCAGGCTTTTCCATCTGAGTGGTCTGTCTGTCCGATGCCCCTTCCTGAGACATCTTCTAAAATTTGGTTACAATAAGTGAATAAATAAATCCCATCTGGAGCTGTTTTGTGCTGCAGGTATTTAGGCATGTATCTCCAGGAATGATGGGACCTTGAGAGCTTTCAGCCTGCTGCCAACTTCACGGAGCAGAGTTCCTCCTTGCAGCACGGAGCTGGATGACAGTTAGAAAAATAAACTGTAACGTGATGGAGCTTTTTAAAATGTCCATCAGAAAGATGGTGTGTGGTTCTGATCTGAGAGCTAGACACAACTCGGGGCATTCCTAGGCCAGGTGCCAGCTCTCTGCACCTGGAACAGACCTGCTCTAGAGACAGCTTAATCTAAAGTCTGCAGCCAACACTGAGGGCATGTTTGGCCAACTGGAGCTCTGAGATGAGGGAGGGATTCTGTTTCCTTGGCACAGGTTGGTACCAGTCAGTAAGAGAAGAGTGAGATTACAGCTCCTTGTCATTCTTTTCTTTTTCCTTGTCAGAAAGTTTTATAAAGATTTATACTGGGTATTTAAAAAAAAAAAAAAAAAAGAAGAAAGCAGGAATACTTAGAAACAGTTTGACCCGCTTTGATTTGTAAGGATATGAAATCTACCTGAGTTCCAATGCCATTTTCTTCAATTCATTCTCTTTTTCAACAAGGAGAATCCTTCATCGACCCTTCTCGTGGATTCTGCTGTTAACCATGGCTTTGAGGAGGAAAAGATTGTTGTCCATAGAATGGCAAGAAGTGACTGTGGGAGCACAGCTAAAGCCTGTGCTATTTAGCTGGTGCCGACTCAGTTCTGCCCAGAACCTCAGTTCCATTTAAATGCACTGCCAAACAAGGGTGCTACTGGCAAATGTGTAACGAGGGACTCATGAATGTAGGTAATTCCAAGTGATGTATCATCATCTTTTTAAATGTGCATTTATTTCTAAGTATCTGATCTCATTTTTCCCCAGATCAGACACATCTCAATACATTTGGGTATGACAGAAAGTTAAGAAAAAAAGAGGAGCGTAAAGTTAAGTCACTTAACTTGTGGTGCCAGTGTTTATGTGGGAGATAACTTGAGATTTTATCAGTCTTGGCCCTCCTTTATCTAAGAATGAACTGCCCTTGCATGGTTTCTCTGGGATACTGGGCACAAACAGAGCTTATTTTTCCTCCCTCCAGTTCATGGTCAAATTCCAGGCTGGGTTATTTTGGTGTTTGGGTTTCTCTTGAACAAAATGGAAGCAATGAAAGAAAGATATCCCAATAGTTTCCTCTTTTTCCATCTAGTTCTCTAACATGTAATATCAGCACAACAAAATCTAATAGCATCTCAATACCTGCATTGAGCAGAACTGAGCACCATCAAGGCAATACAGCCCCTCATTTCAATAATTCTAAAGCTCACAAGATTTATCCAGTGTCCCAAACAGGGTCGAAACCCAAACCTGCCTCATTACCAACCACAGATCTCAGTACTGGATCGATGAAACAATGAGCCTCCTTCTCCCAGCTCCACAGCAGATGGGAACAAAAGCCAGCACCCACCGATGAAGATCAACTTCATGTGCTGATCGACAGAGCATGGAATTTCCCGAGCCAGGCAGCAGGTGGAACCAAACCCCACACCTTGAGGGGCAGAGCCAACAGCTGAACACCTCAGAGCTCAGAGACAGAACTCCCAAACATCTCCAAGCAGCTGGAAGAGCAGGTTAACAGGAGTAGTCAACATGGACTGACCAAGGGGAAATCATGTTTGAGCTACCTGGTAGCCTTCTATGATGTCATCACTGGCTGGGAAGATGGAGGCAGAGCAGTGGATGCTGCATACCTTGACTTCAGCAAGGTATTTGACACTGTCTCCCACAGCATCCTTGTAATGAAGCTCATGAAGTGTGGGTTAGAGGAGCAGACGGAGAGATGGGTTGAGAACTTGCTGACTGGCAGAGCTCAGAGAGTCATGATCAGCAGCACGAAGTCTGATTGGAGGCCTGTTTTTAGTGGTTTTCCCCTGGGGTTGGTGTGGGGTCCGGTCTTGTTCAACATCCCCATCAGTGACCTGGAGGAAGGGATAGAATCCACCCCAGCAAGTTTGCTGATGATACAAAGCTGGGAGGAGTGGCTGACACACCTGAGGGCTGTGCTGCCATTCAGCGAGACCTTGGACAGGCTGGAGAGCTGGGCAGAGAGGAACCTGACGAGGTTCAACAGGAGCAAGTGTAGAGTCTTGTACTTGGGAAGGAATCGCTGCACACATCAGCATAAGGCAGGGCGTGATCTGCTGGAAAGGTGGTGCAGCCTCCTTCTATAGAGATATTCCAGACCCATCCGGATGCCCACCTGTGCGACCTGCTGCTTTAGCAGGGGCTTGGACTCAAAGATCTCCAGAGGTCCCTTCCGACCCCTGCCATTCTGTGTAAACAACAGCCCCGGTGGGTCACAGAGCTGCAGCTGCTTCTGACAGTGAGAAATAGGCAGTGCATTGGCTGGCACTGCACCCAGTGCCCCACGGACCGGCTCCCACCTGCGCTGAGGGCAAAAGGACACTGACCGGGCAGGAATTTATGTTCTTCTGGACTGGTGGTGAGGACACCATTTACACAAACACTCAGACCCAAAACAACCCACGGAGGGGCAGGTGATAGTAACGTGCTGCTCTGCCTTGCGTGAGCCCAGAATTAATCAGATGAAGACGTCAGTACTTCCTTATCTTTCACTTTATTCGGCTATTATCTCCAGTGACAAAAAGACTGAACAGAGCAGCCGACAAATGGCACGTTATAAAATTATAACATCATAACATCGCAGCCACTGCTCTGCGGTTTTGTTGCGGAGCAGCCCGAACCTACCCCCCCCCCCAGCCCGCCGCGCGGGGCGCAGCATGGCGGCGCTCCTCTCGTG
Source organism: Centrocercus urophasianus (assembly GCF_019232065.1). Lineage (NCBI taxonomy): Eukaryota > Metazoa > Chordata > Aves > Galliformes > Phasianidae > Centrocercus > Centrocercus urophasianus. The sequence continues at coordinate 16,468,043 of NW_024884800.1, read as the reverse complement.
CCATCGCCGCGCTCACAGCGCCCCCTGCCGGCCGGAGCGCCGCCACCTCCCGCCTCCCGCCCCTCGCCCCTCGGCCGCCTCCCGCCTCGCCCCGCCCCGGCCCGCCCCGCAGCTCGCCGTGCCGGAGCGCAGCCGAACCGATGGCCGCCGAGGAGCTGGCGATGGCGGGCGAAGAGGCGGCGGCGAGCGAGGGGGGCGGCCTGCTGATGGAGATCGTGGGCTCGCCGCTCAACCTGAGTCTGCTGGGCCTCTGCCTCTTCCTGCTCTACCAGATCCTGCGGGGCGAGCGGCCCGAGGCGCAGCCGGGCGAGGCGGGTCCGGCGCCGCTGCCCAAGATGAAGCGCCGCGACTTCACGCTGGAGCAGCTGCGGCCCTACGACGGCGTGCGCGACCCGCGCATCCTCATGGCCGTCAACGGGAAGGTGTTCGACGTGACCCGCGCCAGCAAGTTCTACGGGCCGGGTGAGGGGCGGGCTGCGGGGCTGGGCTCGGGGCTGAGTCGGAGATGTCGCAACGCGCTGCCCCTGGGAGCTCCTCCGCACCCCGCGTTGCGCCGAGCCGCACTGCCGGCCCCGCGCTCCCGGGGCGGACGTGGCATCCCCGGAGCTGGTTGTGCGCTGCTCTATTGCATAATGTGTGTCTTAGAGAAATACGTAGCGAGACGGGTTGAGCTATCTCTGTCAGGGGGCAGAGATTGATCGCGCCGGGCTTCTAGCAGAGGGCTCCGAGGGAGAAACCGCGCTGTTCCGCCGAGCTAGCGGGGTGCCACCTGCACTTCTGTGTCTGTGCGAGCTGAACGCCGCGAGGTTCATGGCCGTGCCTTAGATGTGCCCTTTCTGGACAGTGTGAAATGTGAGCGGCTCGTCGCAGGGTGGGGCCAGCAGGTTTTCTTTTGTGAGGAAAGGTGAGATCCTTCTTGATGAACGCAGCAAACGGCGTGCTGAGAGGCGTGCAAGGCGGCAGGCAGGTTAGAGTTCACAGTGCTCCTGCAATCTGCACTACGAACTCTCAGTGTCCAGTTGCAACATGTTTGTCGTGCGAGTTAATCAGTAAGGGCGTGTAGCAAGAGCCTGTTTGATAAGGAATCCCCGATCTGCTGCACGCTTTGGTCATCTTGTATTTTAACAGGCATCTCTTCCATGTTAGTCATGTCCAGCGTCTGCTGCACATTTTCAGTCGAGTTTTTATCCTTCCAGCTCTTGAAGTCTAGAGCATCTCTTACAAACACTCCGTTTCGCCTCAGACTTGCAAACCTGCCCTTTGTTCCACTTTCTGAGGGCACTCCGTGTGCTGATTCCCTCCCTCTTGCTGTGCTCCACACACTGTTGCCTGGTTGACTGAAGTTCCAACAGACTCAGTATTTCTCCACATCTTATTGTCTTATTTCTTGTTCTCTTCCTCCGTTTTTCTTTACTGGCAAGTAGAATAAAGTCTGAAAACATTTCAGGAATTTGAGTTCCTCAGAACAGGGCAGGAACTCGTAATCTATTTCAGTTGGGGGCTGTAATCCTCAAAGATCACACAGCACCAGTTACTGCTGTAATAACAGTGCTTACGTTTTTATTTTGAAGATGGCCCGTATGGGATTTTTGCTGGGAGAGATGCATCCCGAGGTCTTGCCACTTTCTGCCTGGATAAGGAGGCTCTGAAGGATGACTATGATGACCTCTCTGATCTCAACGCTACACAGCAAGAGACCTTGAGGGACTGGGAGTCACAATTCACTTGTAAGTAATTATAAACCTGTTGACAAATAAGTGGCTAACCAGCGTGTAATCAGGGAAGCAGCAGTGAAAGGGCTGTTGCCAATTTGAAGCACCAGTCCGGAAGCTTACTTTGAGTTAGCTTAAGTTTACTTACAATTCTAATTGATAAACTTAAGTTTATCAATTAGAATTTCTGTTATTCAGAAAACGATGAGAGATGTCAGGTTTTCCCTGTGTTCTCCCTCTTTCCCTCCCTCCCTCCGTCTTACAGGACAGTGAACTGGATGGAAACACTCTTGTCATAGGACAAATGTGTAAGACCATCTAAAAAGTTATCAGGAATTAGGAGTAAGGAACATGCCTCTGATACAATAAAGATACCATCTATAATGGCAATTAATTAGCTTTGAAGCTTTGAAAAATGAAGTCCCATTCAGCTTCTCAGAAGTAACATTTGAATTATTGCTTCTTAGCATTTTTTATTTTGAGTTTTGAAGGCTGTTTGAACCAAGCCTTTGCCCTTCTGAGCTCTTGGTACAGCTTTGAACCCTAAGTAAATTATTCTGCATTGCCTTGATGGTGGCTTTCTCAGATCTGTGCAGAACTGTTCAGCTGACTTCTGATGATCAGACAAATGCTATCTCTGGCCATTACCTTGCCAGCGATAGTCAGAGCAGCAAAGGAAAAGGCAACTTGCACTCTTGGTATATTTGTTCTAAAATTAACAGAAGGAAGTCATTATCGTAGTAGCCCTGTGTTCTCTGTGCTTTGGTAGTGTTAGTTCTTAAGGTGCAATTCCAGCATATTCCAACTTGTTACTCAAAAAGAACTTCCAGCCAGAGTTCTAAGGAGATTGCTGTGTTGACCTCGTACTGTGCTGGCATGGACTTTCCTTCACGTAATGCCATTAGTCTCAGTCTTGACCTGGCACACCCCCTACTATTTTGACTCAGTCTTAATCAAGTCTGTTAAAGGTTGTTTTGCGATACCAACTGTGTTCCAGAAAATAGAACTATGCTACCAAATTTCTAACCTAACCCAGTGTTCAAATCTACCATTCCAAGAGTCGAACAGTAGGACTGTCAGTAAACTGTGCCCTGTTTGCTGTGCTTCTAGTAAATGTGACAATTAGTTGCTTTAAATTCCTATTACAATAACAATGCCAGTACGAAATGCCGACTATGAGAGGTATCTTCTGCTTTGAAATTGACAGGTGAGCAACATATCATTGTTCTCAGTTCTTACATATTTTTTTACCTGTTCAAAAAAGGGCACAAAGCAGAAGCTTATTAGCTGCATAACCAGTCAGTAGGTCCATCTTTATCTCAGGAGAAAGGATCTCTTTGCAGCCCTGTTGGGTACAGGCAGCATACATCACAAGAAGTTTAAGTTACCTGTACGTATATATTTGTCTAACTAAAATATTCCAACAACACCATTAGTTCAAAAACTAGCTTTGGCATGGCGAGAGAAATAATGCAATCCACGATTCTGCTTCTTTAGCTGGATGAGTTCCCTCCTTTTACACGTCTACATTCATCCATCTTCTGGCTCAGCCAACAGGACAGCTGTATCTCATAAACTTTGGTGTTTCTTTCACTTGTTAGAACATTAACAGCAGTTCAGGTACTTTATTTTGGCTTTTTTCTTTTTCTTCTCTCCCCTGTTTGCAACACAGAGTTCAGACGTGTTTCTTTACAATTAGGCACATTTTGTTAAATTAGGAAACCAATATGAGTTACAAAAAGTACATTTTCATGGCAGAATAATGACTTGATTTTTACTTTCATTTGTTTCCAATTTTCAGTTAAGTATCACCACGTTGGTAAGCTGCTGAAGGACGGGGAGGAACCCACTGTATACTCTGATGAAGAAGAAAAAGATACCCAAGATGCAAAGAAAAAGTAGAATGCAGTGAGGAACAGTCTATTTTTGTATCTTAAAGGATCATTTGTAACATTCCACTTCTGTTTCACAAGTTGCAGCAGCAACAATGCTTACAAAAGGTCCAGAATTACAATGAATTATGTTTCTCCTAAGCTTCCTCTTCAAATTCAGCAGTAAACTAGTACAGGTCTAATATCTGTCTTCCTCTGAAAGTGCATAATAGGAAGTATGCACCAAAAATGTCTGTGCAAAAGTAGACTGCAACTTTGGCAATAAAGGACTATTACTCTTTTTATTCTTTCACTATTAGGGTTGAAATCCAGACCTTTTCACTAACAACCTAACACTGTAGGCACAAGCATGAGAGTTAAGTCACAGAATCTGTGTGCAACAGATTCCACTGAATTTGATTAGTGTTGGCTTCTGCAGGATCTGGGCCTTGCACTGCAATCCCTTTAGAAAAGGGACTCTTTGTCCACATACTCATTTGTGGTGCAATATAATTCAGCATTATGTCAAATAATTTGGCTTTTTAGGAGCTAAACGGGGCCTTACAGATGAAACAACAACTGCTTTAAAAAAGCCAAGAGTTTTTGAGAAGTTAAATCACTTTTAGATACTTAGAAAATAAATAAGGACTGAAGAATACTTGATGTATTCAGTCACACAAAAGCATTAATATTCTGTGTTTACTTCTGAAGAACCTCTTAAGTGTTACTTAGATACTGACTGTAACTGAACATCCTTAAAAACTAGGTTCACTGTGAAGCATGACTTGGCAGGACTATCATTTGTTCACTTCTCTTCTTAGAAAAGCTCTTCAAAGAATTGTAATAAAATGAAATTAAACCAGGAAAAGCAGCTAGTGATGATTTTTAGGCCTAAAGGAAGACTTGCTGGTGTGTCATGATTAACAAGTGCTCTGTACAAGCAATTTAACTAGCAGAAAAACGATTGTGGTCAAGGTAACTCATGCAAGTTCCCTGTACAAAATAAATAATGTAGTGTAAGCCATTTCCATGTCAAGGCTTTTGTTGCTTTGGAATGTTGCTGCTAAAAGAAATGGCAGAATCTCATGCACAGCCAGCAATAGACCTGACCACTGATTGCTTTTATCTTGTTCGCTCTCTTAATCTGTCCATAATTACTGGGTTTGCTCCATCCATGTCATCCAGTCTCCTACCAAAATGGGCTAGATGCATGGATTTGACTAAGGAAAAATGTCAATGTGCTTCTTCATCCAAAATATATCTTCAAAATTTATCAGAAATTTTAAGGAGGTAACTGATGATTTGCTGATCTCTTATCAGTGTGCTGCCTTGTCCAGGTGGTTCTGCGTGGGTGCCGAGGGCTACAGTTCCCATTATTTGGTTGTTCTGGTTTCACTCTTCTGCTGAGTTGTTTCCAATTGGGAACATGGCCAGAATGGTGAGCACAGTCCTGAGTGGGACGCTACAAAGTAGGCAAAATTGTTCAGAAGTGGAGTGTATTGTGCAGCAGGAGCTTTCATAAACAAGGTGACACTATGTGTTCAAGTGCCTGAGACCAACTGCAGTGACAACCAATGACTCTCCATCAGTCCTAACACAGCCATGGGCTTTTTCCCTGTCAGTTACACTGGGCTTTCAAACGAGCAGTGCAGTTGTTTGAGCCAGATTGCTTGTATAGAGTTACTGTGTGAACTACCTAATGAAGGTCTAGAGACAAATGAAAGTCTTGTCATGACCTTTGTGATGCTGTTTTATTTTTAGAGACATTTATACTCTCTGCAAACTACTTCTAATGGTTTACCTCAAATCAGAAATGTGCTTTTATCTGTTTAAGGCAGAAAATAAAAGTCTTGCTTAAGGGTGGTGTTTCTTTTTATTTACTGCAATTGAAATTGATGGTTAATCGCCCCCAGTGTTACAAGTTTTATAGTCTTTCTCCAGTGTCTTCTATTATTCCATGACTGGACTGTTCAAGCTGAATGCCTCTAAATGCAGCTCTATGGCATATTATTTTTCTAACAGGATATGAAACATAGAACAAATTCACATCTATTTTACTGTTGCAAAAACAGAGTTAAGCATGAAAAAAACCTGAGTAACTGCTGACACTGGGCAAAAGCTGCTCTGGAAGACCACGCTGTAGTGGAGCGAGGCAGGGCTACAGCCTACCCTTCAGGGGGTCCAACACCAGCTCTTACGTTAGTCAGCAACATACCCCGAGGAACTGAACACCATTTTGAGAGCATATCTGTACCATACAATTTGATGCATCCTAAAGAATAGACAAACTAAACTGGCAGTAACACAGGACAAAGCTTAATGTTAAACACAGGTGCGTGAAGTTGCACCCTTCAGGGTAAGACCTTTTCAGAGAAAACCAGAATACTCATTGTGAAAGGGAAGGCATGTGTCATAAGAGCAGAGATTCCACAAACAGGCAGGCACACCTTTTCTGCTGAAGTGCTGGAGAAAATGGGTATCTGCTCATGTTTTCTATTGTTCGTTGCAACTTGATCCCTTCAGCAATGACTGGCTGCAGTGACTAAGCAAAAAGAACCATGCCAGTAGCTGAACAGTTTGTATATTAACCAAGGAGAGCACAACGAATAAGTGCAGAGACTGTCATGAATCTGCCTTGTGAAGTGTTGAAATACCAGTTATTCAGGTGTCGTGACAGCATACTTGAGCCCTGGCACAAAACACAGCAATCGAGCAGCATCTCATATCCAACCAGTTGTGGCAAACTGTCACCTGCACTGTAAAACTCAGAATTTCTTTCACCTGGACGCTGCTTATTCCGAATGCCCTCTGCTAGCTCTTACTTCAAGTTGTATGTACACACAGGTTAGTAACGAATGCTTTTGCTGGGAGTTACATGGTTTTACAGGAGGTGAAATAAATGGGGAGGCATTCCTACACAGTGTTCTATGTCCAGCATATGAAAAAGGCCATATACTATAAATGTATTCTTATTACACGTCAAGCAGGTGGACTGATACAATAATTGGTGTAATGTATTTCTGCTTCAGAAACCGTCTGTAGGACCGCGACTGGGATTTTGACTTTGGAATTCAGCATGAAGTACAACTGCCCACACAGCTCAGATAACAAAGCTCCAGATCAGGCAGCTCCCCACGGCTGATGGCACTGGCTCTGCTGGGGGCACCTTCCTTAGTTCTGCACGTGAAGTTAGAGCTGCTGGCAAGGCCTGCAGTCACAGGGCCCTATTTCACAGGGCTTACAAGTGTCATAAGAACAGTAAGCAGCGCTTCCACAAAACATATACATACCAGAAAAGCAGTAACCCACACAAGTTAAACCCCATCACCTCTTGAAACACCACCTCACTGTAACAGCATAAACCAAGCTCCAAGATTTGGAATTATACTAGGAATGTTACGTGCTCAACTATTTGAATGCTTTTTGCCTATTAAATGCTCAAATTATATCCACATCCCTTAACTTTCCTGTTAGGTAAAACATTTATTCCTGAAAGCAACTGAAATTTAATTTACTAAGCTAGAATTTGAAGGAGTTTTATGTATGCTTAAAGATTAGCCTTCAAGATAACCAACACAATTTTACAGAACAGTTCAGCGTGTGGGAAGATGGGGCCTGAGTTAAATGCACAGGAAGGAAAAGTGAGGGATTAGTACTAAATGTCTTAGGAACAGGTTCTAAGTAATCCCAACTCACAAAGAAAAAAGAAACACAAATTACATTTTGCTACAGAAGATACAATGGTGTCTGTTTTAAGCAAGCATTATTCACTAACAATGTTTTACACTGAATGAGGACTTGGAGACAAAGATCTGCTTTATCAATTCCAATCAATACAGGTGAACACCAGAAGCAATTACAGAACTGGTGCATTTATTTGTTTATACTGACTAGTGGGAAAACACATTGATAACATCCTAGGCATTTACACTGAAGGAAATCCATAGTTCTTCCCATAGATTAACAAACCCAAATACCTTCTCATCCCTAATTGAAAGGTCTGACATATGGGAAAAGGGCACTTACAGTGCAGAACTGACTGACAAGGGGAAATTCTGCCATCTTTTCTTTTCTATGCAACTAGTGCACAGAGAAGAGAACACAGCCTTGGTCCTGTTGGTGCAACTGAAACATTTCACAAATATATCAGCTGGTCTTCATTGTAACTGCATAAAACAGTAAAAAGGAAACTTAAAAGAGGCACGAATGTTTTCCACAATAGAAAATACTTTTGTCAAGAAAATAAGGTGTTTGGGGGAGGGGGTGGTTGCTTTTTAGGTAAAAGCAATTGGGTAACACAATTCTGAGTAGTCATTCGTGATCCTCAGAAGGCACTCAGCATCTGAACGTGTGAGCAGAGGCAACAGGCAGAACCTGGCAGAGTGTGGCTCAGATGCCTGCATGAATCACCAATACTGAGCACTGGGAGAAAACCAATCTACCACAAACAACTACAATTTTTTAAAAAATGATGATTTATTAGAGCAGAAGTTACAAATGTGGGTAATATGTTATATAAGGAAGGCAACATCATCACATTTACATACTGACACGTAATAAATTAAGCATACTAAAATGAAAGTTGAAATAATTAGTGTGTTGTGAGTAGAACTGGTCCCCTCTGTCTCTCTGTGGGACTTTGGCCCAGAGCAACTGTGACTGTCTGCTAAATACAGTCGTCTGAGTAAATGCAGATGTAACTCAAGCTCCCAGACTGAGTTTTCACATTTTTACTTCCATGCAGCAGGAATTGAACAGCATTTGACAATTCTTCTAGAAATTTTATGTAAGCTTAATTGTGCTAAATAGATATCTCACTGCATGTGCCTTCCAAAGGACAGCTTCTTGAAATCTCGTGAACTTATTGCATTCTTGCCTCTAAGTTGGAGAGAAATGGATTTGAAGGGTGGATTATTAAGAATAAGGAATTTGTTGGATGGCCACAGCCAGAGGGTTGTGGTTAATGGCTCCCAGGTCCAGGCACGGGCCAGTGACAAGTGGTGCTCCACAGGAGTCCATCTTGGAACCCGTGCTCTTCAACATTTCTATCAGTGGCACAAACAGATCAATGCACCCTCAGCAAGTTTGGTGATGACACCAAGCTGAGCAGGGCAGGGTGACATACTGGAGGGAAGGGATGCCATCCAGATGGACCTGGACAAGCTTGAATGTGGTCCCATGCAAATCTAACCATGTTCGACAGGGCTCAGTGCATTGTGTTGAACTTGCAGTGGGGCAATCCCAGATATGTGCACAGAGTGGGAGAAAAACTCCTTGAGAACAGCCCTGCAGAGAAGAACCTGGGGGTCCTGGAGCGTGAAAAACTAGGCATGAGCCAGCAGTGTGTGCTCGCAGCCTAGAAGGCCAGCAGTGACCTGGGCTGCACCAGCAGAGGGCGGGCAGCAGGGGGGGGACTGTCTGCATCTGCTCTGCCCTCGTGAGGCCCCACGTGCAGTACTGTGAGCAGGCCTGGTGCCCCCAGCACAAGGAGGATGTGGGGCTGTTGGAGTGGGTCCAGAGGAGGCTGTGAAGATGCTCACAGGGCTGCAGCACCTCCCCTGTAAGAAGGGCTGAGGGAGCTGGGCTTGTTCAGCATGGAGAGATCTCCAGGGAGATTGCACTGCGGCCTCCCAGAACTTGAGGGGAGTTTATAAGCAGGAGTGGGACCAGCTTTTTACATGGTCTGATAGCGACTGTGTAAGGAGGCAAGGGAGAATGTTTTTAAACTAAAACAAGGGGGACTTAGATTAGATGTTAGGCTGAAATTCTTTACGCAGTAGGCGGTGAGGCCCTGGCGCTGCCCAGAGCTGTGTGCACCCATCCCTGGAGGTGCCCAAGGCTGGGCTGGGTGGCCCTAGGCAGGCTGAGCTGGGTGGGCAGGCAGCCCGCCACATGGCTGGGGCTGGGGGGGGCTTTAAGGTCTCTTCCAACCCAAGCCACGCTTTGACTTTATGATTCTATGGTATTTTCAACCTGCTAAGTATGAGCTGTCAACATGCTGACAGACGTTGCTCTTTCACTGTCCAACATTCAGAGCTGTGCTTAGAAAATCAGATTCTCAGAAGCGCTACACCTAGCAGTTATTGTGAAATCCTTCCTTCCAAAGACCAGCAGGTTTTCAGAAACACTTTCAGAACTGTGAATAATAAACAAGTATTTTTCCACTGTGAACATTACAGTATATATTTTTTTCTTATTTAGAAATCTATTATTCTCCACCATTACATATAAATGTCCCCCACAGCTTCCAATTCCATCATTTTAACAATCTGATCGAGAAGGCACTTCATATCCTTGCTCTATGATCTATATATTTATGTGGTTGTTGTTGTTGTTGCTTTCGTTTTTCTAGGGACTTGATATTACTAAATGCTGTATCTGTAAACGTAGGGAATTGTGTAAATATCAATCAGAGTTTATCTCTGAGATCTGAATCCATAAATCTTCAAATTCTGAGCAACTGGTCCACAAAAGCTTGTCTGGCCCTGGAGAAAATTTTGGTCCTTGCATCCAAAAGGTAAATAGAGATTCTGTTTCTGTGGCTTGCTACACCAGTTAGACCATTCTAACGGAAGGAATTACCTAAGGAAAAAAAGCCCAAGTACTTCCAATACCTTTTAACGGCTAAAGGGCTTTCTTCTTCCACTTCTAAAAGGAGCTTAAGAGCTATTATATAGTAGCTGTTCAGCATCCTCTTCTGGGCTCTGCTCCACAGAAAGTATCTGAGCAGGGGTTTGTCTGAATTATCTCAAGAGGAAAGAGAGGGCATCCTCTTTCATCTGCATCCATCTCTCTTCTCAATATTAATTTCCTCTCATCTCCTGTAGATAAGTATATGAGAAAGTTACTTGAAATTAGTTTGTGAAGGGGGAAGGAGGGGAAGATATGAGGAGGTGGCTGTTAGGTAGCTGCCAGCCAACTTTAAGCATCGTACATTGAGAAAAGGCTATGAATAACAATATTCAGAGATGCAGCAACTGCGTATGGAAATCAGATGGCCACCTAAACTGAAATCCACTGACTGGAGACAGCACCTCTCACACAGATGCACTGCATATTGAGCCGCCTCACAACTCTGTATTGTTCGAGAGCACGTGGAGTATCAGCATGCATGCTGTTATCAACAGAATAACCACCTATCTACCAGCATTTATGAACAGAATAACCACCTACCTACCAACATTTTACCCAATTAAGAGACTCCAACTGCAGCTGCTCGAAGTGTTTCTGAGCTGAACTGACAAAACCTTTAGCAGCAGTGCAATCACAGTCTTTTTGTACCCTTTGCATACTCTGTTAAGCTTTTACAAACACTTACCGTCCGTCACTCTGAGAACTGTGGCAATTAATCTCACCTGCCAGAGAACTACGACTATCAACTGCATTCACCTCAGCTCTGATTTACCCCTCTCTCACCTGTGTGCCGGAGTGTCTCCTGAAGTGGAAAGCAGTCAGAAGCAGTAATGCCTGGTGCTGCTGTGCCTGCGTGAAGTGTCTTGAATTTCACTTTGTTGTGGAATGCTTTATTACATCTTCTTTCTATCTTTCTGAGTGACTCCAGCTGTATGCAACTCTCGGTCTCTGAAAAGCCACATTCATCAGATAAAAAATCAGAAGAAAGCTTTTTCCTCTTTTTCTTCATTTTATAAGTGTTTCTTTCCTCTTCCCTGAAATGTCTCTCACTTTTCTGTCCTTTATGTCTTAATTCACTGCTAGATCTCTTGCATGACTTTTCAAGGTTATGATCACACTGCCTAGCCAAGCCCTCATGGGCAGAACTAGAACAGAAGTTGCATTTGCTGCTTTCCTTTGTTTGACCTTCCAGAGTAACATTCTTGAAATAAACCAGTAATTTTCTCTCTTTCTCTCTTGCAGGCAAGCACCCTCTGTTGCAATTGCTGTCAATTTGTTCACTCCTTTCTGCACTCTTCATTGCACCGCTGCATGCCTCACTGAAGTACTCAGAATCACTGATCTCTTCCAACAAGTCCTGTAACTGGTAAGATCTACAAGTTTCGTACTGTTCGGTAACTTCATTTCTACCATCTTCTTGTTCAAATTCCTCATCACGAGCAGCAGCAGTGCAATCCAAAGAACGATTTGGTTCAGCATGTGATAAGTAATCAACAGTGAGTGTGTCATTCCTCTGTATTTGCAGCTTCCTTGCAAGCCTATCTGCACAGGCCTTATTTTTCAACACTGTGTCTGTTGATTCCAATTCCCCAGCAGTGATCACTAGTCTACAGTTATCATCACCAACGCAATTTCTGCTGTTGAGATTTTGTACAAGACTCACTTCTCTGAAGTGCCGACCCTGCCTGTTACACAAGCTGATGTGAAAACCACTGTCATCATCACACACCACCCTCTTCCACCAGGATTTGTTTGCAGAGTTTTTTGTCCCTAGGGAAACACGTTCATAGCTTGGTGTCTGATAGTAGTTTAGTAAATAATGAATGAATTCATCGGTCTCATAAACCTTTTGCTTTCTGTAACCATCTTCAGACCCCGTCTGTGGGTGAACCACGTTCAGTGTTTGGCAGTCCCTTCCATCTAGAGATTCAATGACCTTGCAGTCTTGAGTCACTGTGATCAGTAAAGATCCACAGCCAAAGGAGCTGTATGCATCTCTGCCAGTCCATCTGCCAGAACTCAGAGCTGCAGCGGGGTCATTTAAAATTGTCTTGACTATATGAGAAGTAGATGCACAGAAGGCAGTCAAATCTCCTTCCTCACAACATAAGCTGCTACTTTTTTGGGTTAACTGACACTGAAGCTCTTCCTTGTGTTCCAAATCTTTGTGCATAAGACAACAGGAGTTAATCTGTTTCTGATGTATGGCTTTTAATGCTGCTTCAGAAAAGGAATCATTCTTCCTTACGCCCGGTGAAGGATCCACTTTCTGACTTGCCAACTGCACAACATCCTTCAAATGAAAATTGGGAAAACGATTACGTACGTTTATTGAGCACAGAGAACTATAAAGACTGCAAGTTGCAAACTCATAAATATGCAGTTCTACATTCAGAAAATTATAAAGGAGATAAATTTAGCTTAATTCAGAGCTTGATCACACAGTCTCACTACTCCTAGCCCAGAACTAAAGCTGCCTCTTTGTCTCAGAACAGGGCATTCTAAAGTAACTAAGACAGTTGTCCTTCCAACTAATTCCTCTACCTCCCTACAATTGCTTCAGACAACATTTATTGTTTGATTACTGCATCACAACCAGTGTTGTTTACAATAGAAAAATTGCTAGATTTTTGTAGATAAGAATATTTTATTTAGACTAATTATTTTGCTGTACACAATTCTAATGGGTCCAAATACAACCAATCTAATGCTTCCCATGTGTTGAAACCAAGAAAATAAACATTTAAGTCATCAAATTCACACAAGGGCTGCTCCAAAAGTAATGCCTCCTGTGTTATCCTGTTGGCCCACAAAATCAGAGGAGGATTCTGGTGGTATGGCAGTAGAGGCTGAACCTTCCCACCAATGTCCTGTTACAGTGCGTGGCCGTGTGACAGATGGCAGCAGAGACAGAACACTGACATGGCAGTGTGGATAAAGCAATGGGGTGGAACTGAATTCCTCCACGCAGAAAAAAATGGGACCTACTGACATTCATCAAGGCTTGGTGAACACTGATGGAGTGTTCAATAGATGTCAGTGTTCAATAGATGTCAGTGCAGTGAGGGCTGGGTGGTGCATTTCAGCAGTGGCGACAGCGAAATGAAAGACAAACCATGTTCTGGATGGCCATGCACAGCTGTCACACCACGAAATAACATCTTGATCAGCTCATCTGCATGAATCAGGTCATGTTGAAAATCAGTGATACGCAGCTGAAAATCTGCTCCATAAAATAGTGTCATCGTGCTCTTTCTGTCTGTCGTAGCTTTCATGGAAATAAACAGGAGGCATTACTTTCTGAGCAACCTATGTAATTAATGCCAACATCAGGTGCTGTGGAGCCCTAAAATTCACACAGAATGGCAATTAACTCTCAGTGAATGGTGGACCTTTAAAAATCTTAAACGTTGAAAAATCGACTTGTTAAAAGCTGCGAGCTAATTTTTATGTAGCAAATGATGTAGAAAATGTCACGTTTGCACCCCGAAGATTTCAAACTTTTTCACCCCAAAGCACTAAAATAAGCCTCCAAACATGAATTTCTGTGTATGACACTGCAGTGTGTACCACTCCTCTGCTGACTTTCTCAAGATATTGTCTAAGTCAATCAAATAAAACTTACAGCTTAGTGTTGGCCACAACACAGAAGCTATTGGAAATGAAATCAGCATAATCCATATGGACTTAATTCTTTCACTTGCAGACATGAGGCCAAACATCAATTTTACATTCCCACCCTTAATTTCCCTGTTTGCAGTGTTGGATCAAGTCTAATAAGAGTTGATGCAGTCCTTCCAGCCCTATCTTGACAGAATAATGACAAGGCTTCAAACAATTATCCAAGTTTCTGAGTAGAATCACACCACCTTTGCTCCAAGGACAAACTGTCACAAGATTTAGACCTCAGGCCTTCTCAGTGTTCAGTCACTCCTAAGACATTCTTTCAAACAGCAATAAGACACCAAACGTCTACCAAATTATTCAAGCTCTAACAAACATCCTTCAAATTGTAAAATACGTTTTAAAGTATTCTTACTTTCACATGGTTTAACAGCACTGTAAGCAGTCTGACAGACTCCGCTCTTCTCTGAGCTAGCAGGGATTTCCTTTCTTCCCATTCAGGCACATTCTCTGGCCACTGCTGTTCTTCAGCTGGTACTTTGTGCTGCTTTTGGGGATGCTTTTCATCTCCATCTATCTGCCTCTCCTCTCTTCTTGAGCTTAGCTTTCTTTTTTCTCTCTTGAACTTTTTGTTCATCATCACGTTTTTTTCTAGGTAATTATCAATATGGGACAATTTAGATGACGCTTGTTTTACACTTGGAGTCCTGGGAAATTGGATGTCAGACTTTGAACTGCTAATAATAAGCAACCTGTCACCAAGAACCCACATTTGACTAATAAGAAATGATGGTTGTTACAATAATAACATGTTTAAAGAAACAACACATGTTGATGACATGCGTCCAACCGATGCACACATTTAGAACACAGCGGTTCTGCATTTACCTCTTCTGATGGTCTGTATTCTAGGGTTTTCTTTATACACACTGCCATGAAGACAGACTCACATTATCTTTTGTCTCCAAGGACACAATCAGAGACAGAGCATATGGATCTAATTCTTACCTTAACAAAGCTCCCCTACAGATTAGCATGAGGGTGACATTAAGAGTTACAAGACCACTTCCATTGTTATAAAAATTCAATGATTCAATGACCAATCAAAATTCAAGATGAAGCTGCCACTGCTTTTTTGAAACCTTGTCCTGTAGAAAACAGATCTACTAAACAACCAACATGATGTGATACAGAAAACTCCAGAAAACTCAAGGAACAAAGTGTTTACACAAGTATTTAAAATTCCTATCTTTAAAGCATTTGAGTAAGAAGATATTCAATTAAAAACAGAAGCGTAGCAACGTTTTCAGAGATCCAACATTTTATACACTATGTTAGAATCACAGAATCATGTGAGTTAGAAGGGACCTTCAAAGGCCTCTGGTCCAACCCCTCTGCAGTGAGTGGGGACACCTACAGCTTCACCAGGTGCTCAGAGCCCCATCCAACCTGACCAGGTTCTATTTGTGCCACAGAACTGCCACAGCATTCTAAAATTCAGGGTGTCTTTTTGTTTTTGTTGGTTTTCTTTTCTTTGCTTTTCTTTAGACATGGAGGTGTGTAACATGGTTAATTACCAGTGACAATGTAGGATGCAATACAAGCAGACTAGCCACAGCATCTAAGCTTTTATATACTACTGTTACTCACATACAAAATTCAAAACCACTGCCCTAAAGATAACAATGAAAAGAAAAACCAACAAGTAAAAAAGGGTGGAAGGAAAGGCAGAAAAACAAGGCTCATTCCTAGCTTTGAACCTTACAGTCAAGTGGGAGGCACCTAGAAGTGTCTGTCACATTAACTCTACTTCAAACCACAAAGACATTGATTTGTGATGCTGCAGCATAGAATAATAGAAGTAAATATAAAAACAATACAAGAAAACAACCTCATGCAGAATCTTAAGCTTTGGTGCAATCTGAGGGCAACAGCTCTCAGATTTCACTCCAGGTCTACAGAAGCATAGAATGGTCAAGTCTGAAAGGACCTCAGAATGTCTCTACTCCAACCACTCTCTCGTAACAGACTCCATCTGATGCCCTACACACTGAGTTAGGTTGCTTCTCTTTCCCACAGTAACACAAATTAAAAACTATAAGGCACTGGTTCGAGTTCTTGGATTCCTGTTTCCTCAAAGCCTGGGTTTTTACAGTTGACAACTCCCTTCTTGGATGCCACTTGGTATGAAATAGTGTAACAAATCTGAAGAGACAGCTGATGGACATTCTCTAAAGTACAGCCTCACCTTTCAACCCTCTTCTCTTTTTCCCTCCCCCTTTTTTTTTTTCTCTTTCCTTTTTTTCAACTCCTGTTCTTGCAGCTTTAGTCTTTCCAGGCTTCTCTTTATGAATCCTTCCCTTAAGTGTCTGGTTGTATCAGAAGTCACCTGTCACAGAAGAAACAGAAGCAGACTTACCAGTCCAGTTTGCCATCGGTACAAACGCTGACAACCTACTACGTAAGGGAGACATCCTAGGTAATACTACATGCTGCTGCACTTGAGAATTACTTTCTCTACTCTGGAAATACTGGAATGCCTTCTGAAGTCAACACCATAAGATGTCAGCCAAGCTCAAACATCTGATCCTAAATGTCCCCTGCTGTGACACCAGGGGTTCACAAGCTGACAAGCTCTGGCCAAACCTGTTTTTGCAAGCTGTTCTGGAGACTCAAAGTTCAGCATGTTCAGTGAGAAGCTCCAAGCTGTACAGTTCATGCAGTTCTGACAAAATCACTTCACTTACACTCTGAGCAACATCTCTGGGATCAAATGCTTGTTTACCCAGTAAGAAAGTATGAATCCTACTAATGTGCACTGTGTTTTATTAGCTTCAAATGCCCAAATGTGAGCACATTAAAAGAAAACATTCAAGCATGCTGCATCAAGGTGTACCTATTCTAGCAAAGTAAGTGATGTGAGGTATTATTTCCAGCATAGGGACAAAGTTTGGGGTTCAAGTTTAAATTTTCTGCTGGAAAAAAACCACCAAAACAGGCCTAACTGTGATCAGTCATGATAGACATAAGTTACCGGGCTGCTGAAATGAAGCCTGCAGACTGCAAACTCTCCTATAATGTCACCCTAAGCATAGCACTTAAGTAGATTTATCCCTCAAAACACTTAAGCAAAAAGGTACTAAGAAGAGAAAGGCTGGCAGCCTTTACTAGTCTTGATCCAAGCACCCAAGCTAAGGCAGCTGTTGCCTCATGCTAAACACTGAGACCCCAAGCATCTTTCAGAGCATCTCTCCAGCTCCTGAGCTCATCTCCCAGTTTGAGTGACACCCACACTGTCAGTATTTACAACTTTTAGCCTGCCCACAACTATTTTTCAGAGAATTGAGATACCAATTTTAAAGGACTTCAGTTCAGATGTATTGAGTTCATATCTCTGCTGCAAATAGACCAATTCCAAGTTTTTCCCTTCACACACTTAAGTGCCCCCGAAGTTTATGAAGAGTTTTCAACCGGTTTGCAAAGATCTCTCAGTCCTAGCCTTAAAGCAAAAGCACAAAAGTTAGCAAACCGAAAATGAGTTCAGCCCCAGAAATGCATTTCCCATCGTGTAATTGTGTGTGAAGCACACTGTTAGCTACCGAGGTTTTGCTGCTCTGCAGTGTGGCCTTTTGGAATCAGCCCTAACACACCAACATGCTGTTATCTTTAGGCTTTGATTCTTCCAGGCTCACAAGGAATCTGACATTCAATGTCATTACCAAATCAGCATTTCCTTTTAACAACTCTGCTATGCTCGTAACATCAGGAACACCTTTGCTCTTGCACTGTTGTTTATTATGATAACTGCAGACTCAAGTGCCCCTTGCTACCTGCATGCCTTTCTTCTGTGATCATATATTCTGATAATGTAATACTTGGAAAAAAAAAACAACAAGCGTTACTTAAATGTATTAAAAGCAACAAAGATAATGACCTGGGACCCTGAGAGTCTGTGGCCAACTCTGCTGACAAATTCCTGTGAAACCCAATACATCCCTATCGCTCAGGACCTTAAAATAATACAACATTGTAGTACAAATTCCAACTAACTGGGATTGTAATAGACCACCAGTTCACTGCATTCCATTTTAGTTGTACACAGAGACAAGCACAAAACCTGGCCATCACTGTGGACTCTTCCAGGAAGAGACTTAGTCTTGATTTGAAAACACCAGGCTACAAAAATCTGCCACTTTCCAAGGGACATTTGTTCCATTTCTTACTCATCCACCACAGAGATGGAAGCCATTTGCAGCTACTGATTTTTTGTAAGCCTTTCTCTCCAAAGTATCAGCATCAGGGTCTTTTTCATTTTTTGTTTTCTTTTCCCCTTACATGGTATAATTCAGGGGTCTGTCAATAATCTTCTATAAAAAAAACTTAGAGCTCTCTAAGATCTCACACCTCTCACCATGGGGCAATTTTTCCAACCTCTGAGCAACTCACTGTACTGTTCCACCAGTCTCCAACTTAAACTGTATGACTCCCCAACCTGCACACAATATTGATTTGGTCAGTGCCATACACCCAGAACAATGCCAGTCCTTTATGCCTACCTGCTATCACCACTGAAATTCACCCGCCACGATACTGCAGTGGAAACCCCAGGTATTGCTGATGTATTATAATAACCCTTTCGCACCCTCAAAGAAAACCACAAGGATACATCAGCAACTCTAAAACTGATTAGGTATCTACGCTGTTCTTTTCACATTAACTTAACTACCTTTGAACACCCTAAAATGTGTCACGTCAGTTCATCCTCCAAACAGAATCAGCCTTTAGGGAAACATTAACAGCCTGGCAATATTTAATTTGAAACACTCTTAGTCGGTATGAGTGAAGTACAAATCGTAAGAATGATTTCAGTCGAAGACAGCCCTGAGATGTGCTCAGAGGACTGCTATCCTCAGCAGCTCTTACCAGCCCGTCTCCCAGCCGGCTGCTTGCTCCGGGCCCTGGGCCGTCACAACTGTTTTTGCGACAACGCCATCAGCTGGGCAAGGGATCTAGCTTGGGGGAAAGAGAAAAGGGTGTTTGGCAGGTCGCTTTTCAGACAGCTCCTGCTCTTGTTACAGCACCACTTCATGAGCAGTCCAGCTGAAGGAGAGCGTGAGGCAGGGGAAATACCTTAATTCTGCAAAGGCAGATAAAAACAAATCCTACCAGCAACGTGGCAAGAGGACGTGCTGATCTGTAGCAGCAGCACGGAAACGCATTTACCGGTCACTTGGTGAAGTTTCAACAAGAGATTGAAACGCAGACGGCTTTTCAATAGGCACAGCCGGTTTACCCGCTCGCCCCGCACAAGACCAAGCGAGGCGCAGGGCTGACCAGAAGCACCGCTTGCCGCTGCGGTACCGCACGCACTCCCTGCGGAAGGAGCGCTTTAAACGCGCCTGGCGCGCTCGATGCCGGGAGCTGTAAGGCCGGGACGAGACGAACCCGAACCGCCCCCGCCACGAACGCGCCGGCGGTAAGGCCGCAGCCCCGCCCGGCAGGACGCGCTGTACGTCCCAGCGGGCCGGCAGGCAGCGCCCGCCCCAGCGCCGAGGCCGCCCGCTCCGCACCCACCTCTCCGCCCGCTCCGCCGTTCCGCGGGGCCGGAGCGGGGCGAGCCCGGCCCGTGCCGCGGCCCGGCGGCGTCGCCCCTTAGCGCGGAGCGGCCACCCCGTCTCGCCGAGGCACGCTCGGCCCGGCCGGCGGGGAGCCCCGACGGCGAGCTCGGGGAACGCGCCCGGCCCCGCGGCCCCGCCGAGCCCAGG
>NW_024884800.1:16312471-16401806 GCF_019232065.1 Centrocercus urophasianus | reverse complement strand
TGAGGGCATATCTCACCCCCTCAGGCGGAGGGAGGGGCCCAGTTAAATCGACCTGCCATGGGTGGAGAGGATTGTGTCCTCTAGCAAGATGGGCTGTTGTCTCAGGCCAAGGTCTTGGTCTCATCTTGGAGCCAGCGTCGCAGTCTCGGCATGCCTGGGCGAGATCAGCTCTGAGAAGCCGCCTGGTACTGGTGGCCCGACAGCGCTACTCTTCCTGCCTTGTGATGCAGCAGCAGCAGCAAACCCTGAGCAGCCGCCCAAGCGCCCTCCTGAGCAGATTGCGCCGTGGCCGGCGCTCACCGCGACTCGCGCCAGAAGACGGGAGAGATTCTTGTTGGCCAGGGGCTTCAGGCACAAAGACCTCTTCCGTTCCTCTGCCGCTAGAGACAGAGGCTGCTGCTGGCAGATCAGGCAGCTCGCGGGTGCCGCTGGCAGATGTTGGTGCCTCAGCTGCGGGCACGTGCTGTGCTGCGGCTGCCTGAGCCACTGCCTGCTCTGGTGGCAAGGTGGGCACGCTGGCCGTGTCTCCCTGCGGGACCCCATTGCCGGGCAGTGTCTCATTCTCTTCCAGCTTGTTCGCCTGCAAGAGAAGGCAAGAAGAAAGAAGTGAGTTGGGACATTTCCCTGTGTTGCCCTCCATGGCTCTGCTGCAAATGCTCCTGCAACCTGTCCTGGTGGCGCAGCCGCATGGGCCGCTGCCACCCTGCTCCACAGAGCTGGCTGGGAAGAGAGCAGCTCCTCATGTGGCACCTGCTGGGCCTGGGGGCTCCCTGCAGCAGCCCCCGCCGTGCCCCGACAGCTGACCACGCTCGGTGCGGCTCAGTCTGACGGGGGGTCGGCCCACCTGTCTCCTCCAGCACTTCCCGACGCCTGGACTCACCATGGCCTGGGCTGTGTCCTGCAGAGGAATGGCACAGGCTGTTGGCTCATGCAGACACGGCCTCTGGCTCTCATCCCTCGCCGCTGGGCTCTGTTCGCTCAGGAGAGATGAAGCTGGAGCGTTCTCCTCTTCCGCTGTTGGTGTGGATGCTGGCATCCCGTGGCCATCGTGCGTATCACCTCCAGCCTTGGCATCTGCGTGCCTTGAGGCAGGAAGAGCCGTGCTCTGTGCCTGGCCATCTGACTCTCCCGAAACCTCTGTGTCTGTGATGCTGGAAGAGCCGGGCGTTTGCTGAGGAGAAGCCTGCGGGTCCCGGATGAAGGCTGCGATCCTGGGGTTGACCCAGTGGCTTATGATCTTTGGCTCTTCATCATCAGCTTCTTCCAGCTCATCCTCCTTTGCCGTGCCCCGTGGCTCGTGCTCTGGAACACACGGGAGTTTCTGCCTTGCTCTCTGCTTCCTGGTGTTCCTCGCCTGCCTTGTTATTTCCCAGTATTCGTCTAGGCTGTGCCCGGTACAGGCCGCACAACTTTTAGCCATCTTTGTCAGAAGCTGTGTGTCCTCTGACAGGATCTTTCGACATGGCTTTCGAGTCTCATGGTGCAGCCACAGCCTAGCGCCCATCTCTTGGCACCGGATGCACGGCTTCATGGCGGCTGGGTACCGATAGGCCCTTGGCCCTCCATGGTGCCCTGACTTGTAGCCCCAGCGTGAGAAAGTGCGTGCAGCTTCTCTGTGGGCAGCCATTGCTGCTGTAAGCTCTTCGGGATCAGGCCCAAATCTGTGTGCGGCCTTCTGGGCCTCGTCTGCTTTTGCTGCTCCCGCTGCTTGCTGAGCTTGTGTCAGGTCCTGCTGTGTGATGCGTACAGCCACAGTTTCTGTTGGGACTTGTGGCACGGGGGATTGCACAGTGTTCTCCACTGCTGCGCCAGGGACGGCTGGGCTCGGTGGAGCAGTTTTCTGTTTGCCCGATCCTGCTGCTTCGTCCTGTTTGCCGAGGCTGTCCAGAGCAGTTGCGCAAAGCTCCTGATGGCCAGGGGCTTCAGGCACGATGACCTTTTCCCTTCCGCTGCAGCTAGAGACAGAGGCTGCTGCTGGCAGATCAGGCAGCTCGCGGGTGCCGCTGGCAGATGTTGGTGCCTCAGCTGCGGGCACGTGCTGTGCTGCGGCTGCCTGAGCCACTGCCTGCTCTGGCGGAGGTGGCAAGGTGGGCACGCTGGCCGTGTCTCCCTGCAAGACGCTTCCGCGGGACAGCGTCTCATTGCCTTCCGCATCGTTTGCCTGCAAGAGAAGGCAAGGAGAAAGGCCGAGTTACTTTGGGCTCTTCCGTGTGTTGCCTTCCATGGCCCTGCTGCAACTGCTCGTGCAACCTGTCCTGGTGGCGCAGCTGCATGGGCCGCTGCCATCCCAGAGCTGTCTGGGAAGAGAGCAGCTCCTCTCTCTCCTGGCTCAGTCTGACATGGAGACGGCCTGGCTGTTTCCTCTAGCAAGTCCTGCTGTTTGCCAGCTGCCTGCTTGTCAGCGGCTGGCAGGGCTGCGACAGCCGCTCCACCTGGTCTCCCTGGGTCTCCCCTACCTGTGCCTGGTGGCTGCCGTGTGGAGCCGGCAGCGGCGGCAGCCTGTCCTCTCGGAGGGAGGATTCTGGGCTCTGGCTGCCCGCTGTCATTGTGTGAGGTGGCCTGCGGATCACCTGCGGGGAACAGAAGGAGAGGGATTGAGCGCCCACACTGGCCCGACAGCACCCGCTGTGCCACCGGGCCCACTGGGCCCACTGGGCCTGGGCCTGGGCTTTGCGTGCCCCATGGATGGCAGAGCTGAGCGTGGCCGAGCTGCTCTCTGCCCCTCGTCTCCAAGCTTCCAGGGCCACGTGGGCCTTGGCCTTCCCAGGCATCGTTGGCTCTGTGTGGAGATGCTCCCAGGTGTCAGGAAGCGCAGTGCTCAGGCTGTAAGGTGCTCAGGGCCAGCTGGCCGGCTCTCCCCAGCACCACGTCCCTCCTCCTGCTGCTCTCCACACCATCCCGTCACGCTGCTGGTCTCTCCCTCACTCCCTGAGCCTCACCTCATCTTGCTCCTGTCCGCTCGGCAGCCCTTGGTTGGGCTGAGAGTGAGCCTTAGGCTCCTCTTCCTTCAGCATCTCCATGTCCGGAGACCAGAGAAAAGCACCAAGTCGAGCTGCTGCCTCCTGACAGAGCTGCTCTCCTCGGAGTGAGCACCCGAGGGCTCTGGCCCTGCCAGGAGCTGCGGTTACCCGTCCACATCACAATGGCCTCTGGGCGTGGTGCCGCCCAGCCATCACAAAGGCCTGGCTGTGGCTGTGGGCCCACAGAGGCCCATGTGCTCGCAGCTGCCCTAGGGATAGCAGCTGGCGTGCCCACAGGGAGGCCCGGGTCAGCAGGGTCCCCTGTGTTCTTCTGCCATGCCTCCCTTTGCTCAGCCCCGTGCTCCTCTGTGGGCTCTCCCGTACCTCCGACACTCCCATGTGCTGGGCACCCGAGACTGGGCACAGCTCTCTCAAGGCCGCCCGTGCTGGTGAAGTCTTTCCACCTAAAGCATGTCCTGTATCACCAGGGTGCTGCCCTCGTCCAGCAGTGCCCCTCCAGTCGCACTCCATTCCTGTTTTTGGAGCTGCTGGTTCCCACTGTCCCACAAGGGGGGTCTGCCCCCATGTCTGCACTAGCATCCACCTTCTCAAGCCATCTCTTGCTAAAGAATCATAGAATGGCCTGGGTTGGAAAGGCCCACAGTGATCATCTGCTTTCAACCCCCTGCTGTGTGCAGGGTCGCCAACCAGCAGACCAGGCTGCCCAGAGCCACGTCCAGCCTGGCCTTGAATGCCTCCAGGGATGGGGCATCCACAGCCTGCTTGGGCAGCCTGTTCCAGTGCCTCACCTCCCGCTGTGTGACAAACTTCCTCCTCAGATCCAAGCTAAACCTCCCCTGTGTCAGTTGAAAACCACTCCTTGTCCTGTCACTATCCACCCCATAAACAGCCATTCTCCCTCCTGTTTGTACGCTCCCTTCGAGTACTGGAAAGCCACAATAAAGTCTCCCTGGATCCTTCTCCAAGCTAAACAAGCTCTGTTCCTTCAGTCTTTCTTCATGGGAGAGCTGCTTCAGCCCTCTGGTCATCACAGTGCCCGCCCTCCCTTTCTGTGTCCACCCTGGAAGGTGGTACCTACAGCCTGTCTCTGGTTCTCAGTGCCCAGTCGACAGAAATGCAATACCTGTGAGCAGAGCGCATGGAGCTGCAGTCAGGTGTTCTACTCAAAAACTTGATCAGGTCTCTTGTACCGGAGAAAAACATCCCCCGCTCCACATCACGCCTCACTCACGCCATGGCTGCTTGGCAGGACGTGCATGCGTGAGCAGCTGCTCTCAAGGGTGAAGCACAGCAGGAGTAAAACTTGATCTAAACTCTCTGAGCAGCACCTCGAGAGCTCCCTGAGAGCTGCTGAGATGGCCATCAAGCCCGAGTGACACCTTGGTTTGTGGGAAACCGAGGCAGCCCCTCTTCTGTGGGGGCAGCCCGGGCAAGCCAAAAGGCTGGGCACCCACAGATTAGCTGCAGTCTTCTCACGGAGGAAATACACACCCATAAATAGTGGAGTTCCTGGCAACCGTCGGCGTGTAGTTTAGCTCCCATGCAGACCTGGAAATTGCCTCTGCCATTAGCAGCAGAGCATTTGTGCCAAAAGCAGGCAGAGGACGTCTTCTTCAGCAGCTGGGTAGAAGCACAGGAAAGTCCTAGCAAACGCAGCCTCATCAAGGTTCTGGTGTGTTTTGTGAGCAGAAGCGGAGCAGAGAGGCCACTCTCAAGCAAGTCACTGCTGCTGCCCGACTGCACAGCCCTCAGGCACTGCCCGCGTCTCCTCTCCCCTCCTGCTCTCTGCCTCCTGCTCCTTCCTTCTGAATCCACTCCTGGTGACCCCCAGCTTACAACAAGGGAATGCCTCTCTGTTTGCATCGTTATCATTTTTGGTTAAAATCACGGGAGCGCAACTCAAAGAAGTTCACAAAGCTGTTTCTGCTGAAAGAGCAGGCTCCCCATCCGCACCGCCCCAAGCTGGAAAGCCCACCTTGAGAAACCATTTCCTGCACTGTCATAATCAAAAAGTAAATCTTGACACCCAGCCGAGGTGTCCTGTAATTAGAGGTGGTACAAATCACTCTCTGGTGCCATTTTGCGTAGTTCTGATTTTAATACCTGATTTTAATACCCTCCAGAAAATAGCTCTGGGTCTCCAAAGTGATTATTTGCTCCAGAACAGTCACATTTAAACTCTTATCATCAGACAGTCCCTGTTCTGACAACTCAAGAGCAGAAACAGGTAAATATATATATGTATATATATTCAGTGCTGGAAGTTCTCCCAGTGCGTATGCATGACAAGCTGGGACACCCAGGAGCAGCGCAGACCCGTCGGACCACGCTGACATCACAGTCATAGTGAGGCACTGTCACACTTTGTCGCAGTGCCTGGGTGGACCCTCAGCCCCACAGGGCACCTGTGGAACCACTGCAGGTTTGTGAAGGTCGACTGCAGGCACGCTTTCGTCCTATCCGGACCAGCTAAGATGCCAAACACTGACAAAGACAAGAAGCTACTCCACAAGCTGGGCTTCACGCTGGCGGAGACCTTAGGAGAGGGTGCGTTCTCCACGGTGAGGGCGGCCACCTCCCCCAAGTACACGGTCCCCCTAGCTATCAAGACGGTGGACAAGCGAAGGGCCTCTCCAGAATGTGTGGAGAAGTTTCTGCCCCGGGAGCTCTCCATCCTGCGCGAGCTGGATCATCCCAACATCGTGCTCATCTTTGAGATCTTTGAGCTGACCGACGGCATGGTCTACATCGTGATGGAGTCGGCAGCCTTCGACCTGCAGCAGCGGCTGCAGCAGCTGGGCAAGCTGCCCTGCGTCCCCGACGCCCGGGACATCTTTGTGCAGGTGGTGGGGGCCGTGCACTGCCTCCACGACCGCAACATCGTGCATCGTGACCTCAAGTGTGAGAACATACTGCTCAGTGCTGATGGCCGCCAGGCCAAGATTGCTGGCTTTAGCCTCAGCAGGGAAATGAGCAGCTACCCAGAACTGAGCAGCACCTTCTGCGGAACAGAAGCCTACGTGGCCCCGGAGATGTGGCTGCATTACCCCCACGATGCCAAGAAGTTGGACATCTGGAGCCTGGGGGTGGTCCTTCTTGCCATGGTGACTGGCAGCTTGCCCTTCCACGGCTGCCTCTGCAACACCATCCAGCATCAGAAGGATGGGGTCCAGCACCTGAGGGGGGTGTCCGCGCTGCCGGAGCCCTGCCAGGCCCTTCTTGTCCAGCTGCTGCAGTTCTTACCATCCTCCCGGCCCAGCGTGGAGCAGGTGGCCAGCAACAGCTGGCTGAAGGGGGATATCTAAGGAGAATCCTCCCCAGAGAATGTGTCAGGACAGCCAGCTTTTGGTGCAGTAAATGCTGTTGAAGAAAAGCTCTTGAGCAGTTTGACTAGCAGGGCGTGGGTGGGATCAAACTTCAAGTGCTGGCAAGACTTGGTCAAGAACTTGGTCAAACCCCTTCACAAAGCAGATGAATAAACCTGCCATCGGTTAGGCTTCAGGCTCTGGTCGCTGTATTGAGTGAGGGGTTAGAGCACACCACGGAGCTGCTCGCATAGCAGTGGCTGTCTGAGCAAATAGGGGCGCCAGGCCCAAGCTCTCCCACTGATCCAGCTTTGGTAGCCACCGGCCTGTATTGAGCTTTAGATCACACCAGAATACTCAAAAACAAACAAACAAAAACCCTCACAGCAGAATGTTTACAAGCAATCCAACAGCATTACCGACCCAGAAGTTCTGGGGTGGCTTTCAGATCCATGCCTTAACTTCAACCACGTCTTGCAGGCATGGAATAATGACAGCATTCAAAGTCTCTGCCCAGAGGTACCGGATGAGAAAGAAACATCCTGGCCACAGAGGCAATCAGCCGAGCAATCACGGTCACCCCCACGGCTCTGTCTTTTCAGGTGCTTCAGTTGTGAAGAACAGAAGTCAGCAGTAGCCAAAATGTAATTGCCAGATGTATGCATTGCTTGCTGTCCCATGTTTTCACGGGTCTATGCTTACCCTTGCAAATTCTAACTCACTGCAAAGTCTGCGTGTCTGCAAGATAAAAACGGCCGTCGTCTTGGGAGCCCAAGGTTCCTTGTCCAGGCAGAGCCAGCTGTGGGAGCAAGCGTGGCACTTGGGGCTTGCTTGGGATTTTGGCTGGAGGAAAGCTGGAAATCTGCAGGAGTGGAGCTAGCACAGCTGATGGGGGCAACCACGACATGGGGTGTGAGTGCCCTCTGGTCTGTGTAGAATGTAGTTAGGCAATTTGGATCCCTTATTCAGAGCTGGGAAAGAGCCTTCTGCTTTTTTATGTTCCTATGAGTTCTTATGCCCAGGTCTTGTGAATTCGTGAGATAAGGAGTTGGCGAGAGAATTCAAACGTCTTTCTGGGGTGTTAAATGTTGGTGGATTTATTATCAAGCAAGAGCTACAATCTGATTGAAGGTCTGAAAACCAGAGAAGTTGTAAAGCACAGTTGTAGAATCAGGTAGGATTACAGAATGGCTTGGGTTGGAAGGGACCTGACTGACGCAGATGAGGGCATATCTCACCCCCTCAGGCGGAGGGAGGGGCCCAGTTAAATCGACCTGCCATGGGTGGAGAGGATTGTGTCCTCTAGCAAGATGGGCTGTTGTCTCAGGCCAAGGTCTTGGTCTCATCTTGGAGCCAGCGTCGCAGTCTCGGCATGCCTGGGCGAGATCAGCTCTGAGAAGCCGCCTGGTACTGGTGGCCCGACAGCGCTACTCTTCCTGCCTTGTGATGCAGCAGCAGCAGCAAACCCTGAGCAGCCGCCCAAGCGCCCTCCTGAGCAGATTGCGCCGTGGCCGGCGCTCACCGCGACTCGCGCCAGAAGACGGGAGAGATTCTTGTTGGCCAGGGGCTTCAGGCACAAAGACCTCTTCCGTTCCTCTGCCGCTAGAGACAGAGGCTGCTGCTGGCAGATCAGGCAGCTCGCGGGTGCCGCTGGCAGATGTTGGTGCCTCAGCTGCGGGCACGTGCTGTGCTGTGGCTGCCTGAGCCACTGCCTGCTCTGGTGGCAAGGTGGGCACGCTGGCCGTGTCTCCCTGCAGGACCCCATTGCCGGGCAGCGTCTCATTCTCTTCCAGCTTGTTCGCCTGCAAGAGAAGGCAAGAAGAAAGAAGTGAGTTGGGACATTTCCCTGTGTTGCCCTCCATGGCTCTGCTGCAAATGCTCCTGCAACCTGTCCTGGTGGCGCAGCCGCATGGGCCGCTGCCACCCTGCTCCACAGAGCTGGCTGGGAAGAGAGCAGCTCCTCATGTGGCACCTGCTGGGCCTGGGGGCTCCCTGCAGCAGCCCCCGCCGTGCCCCGACAGCTGACCACGCTCGGTGCGGCTCAGTCTGACAGGGGGTCGGCCCACCTGTCTCCTCCAGCACTTCCCGACGCCTGGACTCACCATGGCCTGGGCTGTGTCCTGCAGAGGAATGGCACAGGCTGTTGGCTCATGCAGACACGGCCTCTGGCTCTCATCCCTCGCCGCTGGGCTCTGTTCGCTCAGGAGAGATGAAGCTGGAGCGTTCTCCTCTTCCGCTGTTGGTGTGGATGCTGGCATCCCGTGGCCATCGTGCGTATCACCTCCAGCCTTGGCATCTGCGTGCCTTGAGGCAGGAAGAGCCGTGCTCTGTGCCTGGCCATCTGACTCTCCCGAAACCTCTGTGTCCGTGATGCTGGAAGAGCCGGGCGTTTGCTGAGGAGAAGCCTGCGGGTCCCGGATGAAGGCTGCGATCCTGGGGTTGACCCAGTGGCTTATGATCTTTGGCTCTTCATCATCAGCTTCTTCCAGCTCATCCTCCTTTGCCGTGCCCTGTGGCTCGTGCTCTGGAACACACGGGAGTTTCTGCCTTGCTCTCTGCTTCCTGGTGTTCCTCGCCTGCCTTGTTATTTCCCAGTATTCGTCTAGGCTGTGCCCGGTACAGGCCGCACAACTTTTAGCCATCTTTGTCAGAAGCTGTGTGTCCTCTGACAGGATCTTTCGACATGGCTTTCGAGTCTCATGGTGCAGCCACAGCCTAGCGCCCATCTCTTGGCACCGGATGCACGGCTTCATGGCGGCTGGGTACCGATAGGCCCTTGGCCCTCCATGGTGCCCTGACTTGTAGCCCCAGCGTGAGAAAGCACGTGCAGCTTCTCTGTGGGCAGCCATTGCTGCTGTAAGCTCTTCGGGATCAGGCCCAAATCTGTGTGCGGCCTTCTGGGCCTCGTCTGCTTTTGCTGCTCCCGCTGCTTGCTGAGCTTGTGTCAGGTCCTGCTGTGTGATGCGTACAGCCACAGTTTCTGTTGGGACTTGTGGCACGGGGGATTGCACAGTGTTCTCCACTGCTGCGCCAGGGACGGCTGGGCTCGGTGGAGCAGTTTTCTGTTTGTCCGATCCTGCTGCTTCGTCCTGTTTGCCGAGGCTGTCCAGAGCAGTTGTGCAAAGCTCCTGATGGCCAGGGGCTTCAGGCACGATGACCTTTTCCCTTCCGCTGCAGCTAGAGAGAGAGGCTGCTGCTGGCAGATCAGGCAGCTCGCGGGTGCCGCTGGCAGATGTTGGTGCCTCAGCTGCGGGCACGTGCTGTGCTGCGGCTGCCTGAGCCACTGCCTGCTCTGGCGGAGGTGGCAAGGTGGGCACGCTGGCCGTGTCTCCCTGCAAGACGCTTCCGCGGGACAGCGTCTCATTGCCTTCCGCATCGTTTGCCTGCAAGAGAAGGCAAGGAGAAAGGCCGAGTTACTTTGGGCTCTTCCGTGTGTTGCCTTCCATGGCCCTGCTGCAACTGCTCGTGCAACCTGTCCTGGTGGCGCAGCTGCATGGGCCGCTGCCATCCCAGAGCTGTCTGGGAAGAGAGCAGCTCCTCTCTCTCCTGGCTCAGTCTGACATGGAGACGGCCTGGCTGTTTCCTCTAGCAAGTCCTGCTGTTTGCCAGCTGCCTGCTTGTCAGCGGCTGGCAGGGCTGCGACAGCCGCTCCACCTGGTCTCCCTGGGTCTCCCTACCTGTGCCTGGTGGCTGCCGTGTGGAGCCGGCAGCGGCGGCAGCCTGTCCTCTCGGAGGGAGGATTCTGGGCTCTGGCTGCCCGCTGTCATTGTGTGAGGTGGCCTGCGGATCACCTGCGGGGAACAGAAGGAGAGGGATTGAGCGCCCACACTGGCCCGACAGCACCCGCTGTGCCACCGGGCCCACTGGGCCCACTGGGCCTGGGCCTGGGCTTTGCGTGCCCCATGGATGGCAGAGCTGAGCGTGGCCAAGCTGCTCTCTGCCCCTCGTCTCCAAGCTTCCAGGGCCACGTGGGCCTTGGCCTTCCCAGGCATCGTTGGCTCTGTGTGGAGATGCTCCCAGGTGTCAGGAAGCGCAGTGCTCAGGCTGTAAGGTGCTCAGGGCCAGCTGGCCGGCTCTCCCCAGCACCACGTCCCTCCTCCTGCTGCTCTCCACACCATCCCGTCACGCTGCTGGTCTCTCCCTCACTCCCTGAGCCTCACCTCATCTTGCTCCTGTCCGCTCGGCAGCCCTTGGTTGGGCTGAGAGTGAGCCTTAGGCTCCTCTTCCTTCGGCATCTCCATGTCCGGAGACCAGAGAAAAGCACCAAGTCGAGCTGCTGCCTCCTGACAGAGCTGCTCTCCTCGGAGTGAGCACCCGAGGGCTCTGGCCCTGCCAGGAGCTGCGGTTACCCGTCCACATCACAATGGCCTCTGGGCGTGGTGCCGCCCAGCCATCACAAAGGCCTGGCTGTGGCTGTGGGCCCACAGAGGCCCATGTGCTCGCAGCTGCCCTAGGGATAGCAGCTGGCGTGCCCACAGGGAGGCCCGGGTCAGCAGGGTCCCCTGTGTTCTTCTGCCATGCCTCCCTTTGCTCAGCCCCGTGCTCCTCCGTGGGCTCTCCCACTCCCATGTGCTGGGCACCCGAGACTGGGCACAGCTCTCTCAAGGCCGCCCGTGCTGGTGAAGTCTTTCCACCTAAAGCATGTCCTGTACCACCAGGGTGCTGCCCTCGTCCAGCAGTGCCCCTCCAGTCGCACTCCATTCCTGTTTTTGGAGCTGCTGGTTCCCACTGTCCCACAAGGGGGGTCTGCCCCCATGTCTGCACTAGCATCCACCTTCTCAAGCCATCTCTTGCTGAAGAATCATAGAATGGCCTGGGTTGGAAAGGCCCACAGTGATCATCTGCTTTCAACCCCCTGCTGTGTGCAGGGTCGCCAACCAGCAGACCAGGCTGCCAGAGCCACGTCCAGCCTGGCCTTGAATGCCTCCAGGGATGGGGCATCCACAGCCTGCTTGGGCAGCCTGTTCCAGTGCCTCACCTCCCGCTGTGTGACAAACTTCCTCCTCAGATCCAAGCTAAACCTCCCCTGTGTCAGTTGAAAACCACTCCTTGTCCTGTCACTATCCACCCCATAAACAGCCATTCTCCCTCCTGTTTGTACGCTCCCTTCGAGTACTGGAAAGCCACAATAAAGTCTCCCTGGATCCTTCTCCAAGCTAAACAAGCTCTGTTCCTTCAGCCTTTCTTCATGGGAGAGGTGCTTCAGCCCTCTGGTCGTCACAGTGCCCGCCCTCCCTTTCTGTGTCCACCCTGGAAGGTGGTACCTACAGCCTGTCTCTGGTTCTCAGTGCCCAGTCGACAGAAATGCAATACCTGTGAGCAGAGCGCATGGAGCTGCAGTCAGGTGTTCTACTCAAAAACTTGATCAGGTCTCTTGTACCGGAGAAAAACATCCCCCGCTCCACATCACGCCTCACTCACGCCATGGCTGCTTGGCAGGACGTGCATGCGTGAGCAGCTGCTCTCAAGGGTGAAGCACAGCAGGAGTAAAACTTGATCTAAACTCTCTGAGCAGCACCTCGAGAGCTCCCTGAGAGCTGCTGAGATGGCCATCAAGCCCGAGTGACACCTTGGTTTGTGGGAAACCGAGGCAGCCCCTCTTCTGTGGGGGCAGCCCGGGCAAGCCAAAAGGCTGGGCACCCACAGATTAGCTGCTGTCTTCCCACGGAGGAAATACACACCCATAAATAGTGGAGTTCCTGGCAACCGTCGGCGTGTAGTTTAGCTCCCATGCAGACCTGGAAATTGCCTCTGCCATTAGCAGCAGAGCATTTGTGCCAAAAGCAGGCAGAGGACGTCTTCTTCAGCGGCTGGGTAGAAGCACAGGAAAGTCCTAGCAAACGCAGCCTCATCAAGGTTCTGGTGTGTTTTGTGAGCAGAAGCGGAGCAGAGGGGCCACTCTCAAGCAAGTCACTGCTGTTGCCCGACTGCACAGCCCTCAGGCACTGCCCGCATCTCCTCTCCCCTCCTGCTCTCTGCCTCCTGCTCCCTTCTTCTGAATCCAAGAAATTGATGCATAGAAACTTAATTGCAACGTTTTGTCGCTCTTCAGTCAGGTATTCTTTATTAGCAGCACCAGGAAGCATTAGGCATATGTGCACCACAATTGCAAGATTACATGATTCAGAGTCCATTATATTTACACAGATGGTACATATTCATCAATTACATGTGAGACAATTAACATATACACACCTATCTGAGGTAGTGATTTATGAGGTTTCCAGTCCTCTATTCCATGGTCTCTTCTTCCGCCCAGCATCCTTTTAGCATCCTGACTGTCCAACCAACAGCCTTTTACTTCATGCAGTGGTCTTCCTTGCTTCTCTACTAGACAAACTTTCTTCATTGGCACAGACTCAGTAGGAGAATGCCTATTAGAAGTAATTCATAGGTACCAAAATCGTAACATTTGCTTACTCAGGACTTGGATGTTATTTCTGGACATCTGCTTGTCCTTGGATAGAGAGAGGTTAGGCAACCTCTTTTAATGAGATATACTGGGGTGCAGCCTGTTTTTTGGTGGTATATATTGGGGTGTTAGAAGATGAGGAGGATAGAGGGGGTATCTTGGCGTCTGCCTGTCACGTCCCAACCTAATCCCAGAGTGAGACAACGCAGCCTTGTGTGGAGGCCCTGGCTTCATTATTGTGTTTTTGTTGCTGAAGCTCTCTTGTCAAAACAGCCTTACAGCATGCTTTCTAGTCTACGGGCCTACATCCATAACTATTTGCAACACTAAAAACTAATACAGTTTGCAAGCAAGAAATAATCGCATCATACAACAATTCAACAACCATGTTTCTAAAAATATGCTAAAAAATGCTAAAAATACTAAAAGATACGGCACATCAACTTTTTCAAATCAGCTATTTCTAAAAATACGTACAAAATACAGTGAGGCCTGTTTCTTCAAACCAATTCCCCCTTTTTCAGTCAGCTTGGGAATACTTTGGCAGAATCTCATATTGCTCACGCTTAATGACTGCTGGCAGTGCCCGAACCTTCTGGGTTTGTCCCTTAAGTTGATACCAATAGAAACAGTTTGCAATTGTTAACATCGGAACTATCAGCAGTAAAGTAACAACGGCCGGATTAACATGTCCAACGCTTCTGACATCATCGGCGAACACCCTACAAAGATGTCCCAGCAGTGGCGAGCCGTCTCTGCCTCAATTTGCCCTGAGGTTTCTTTTAGTGCATTTTGGGTGATTATCGTTTTCACCGGGGATTCGCGTTACCCGTTACTCTTTTGGACGTATTCTTTGAACGACTTCTTCTCATTCAGAACTTGAACCTACCACTGCCGCACCGCCCCGCACCGCCCGGCCGGCCGTGAGCCGCCCTCGTCCAGCCCCCCCTTCTTCGCTCGGCTGTGCTCGCTCCGCTCCGCCCGGCCAAGCCGGACCGGGCACGGCCCGCAGCACCGCCCCACGGAGGCCGCACCCCTCCGGACGGCGGCGCCGCGCAGCCCCGCGGGGGCCATGGCCACCTGGCGGCGGGACGGGCGGCTGAGCGGCCCGCAGCGGTTGTGCTGTGCGGGGCTGGCGGGCGCGCTGAGCCTCAGCCTGACGGCGCCGCTGGAGCTGCTGACGGTGCTGGCGCAGGTGGGCACCCGGCACTGCGAGCGGGGGCTGCTCGGCGCCGGGCGCGGCCTGTGCCGCACCGAGGGCTTGCGGGCCCTGTGGAAGGGGAACCTCACCGCCTGCCTGCGGCTCTACCCCTACAGCGCGCTGCAGCTCGCCGCCTCCCGCCGGTAAGCGGGGAGAGGGTGCCCGGGCCGGGCCGCGCTCGGAGGGAGCGGGGGGGGCACTGCTGGGAGCGCTCTGCGTGCGGGGCTCCGCGGGGCCGCTGCTGGAGGCGTGCGGTGCGTGCCGCTGGGTCCGGCTGAGCCCTGGGGCCGCCCGGAGCGCAGCTGTAGCGCTGCTCGCTCCTCAGTGCGGCGCTTCGGTCATCCGGACATCAGAAAGGAAGTCGGGACTCGGATCTTTCCCTCTCCTGCTGTTCGGCTCCCGTCGTTCTTGAAGGTGATGCGCCGCCTTACTCGCTTTAACGTCTCCGTGCCGGTGCTGACTCGGCAGCAGGTCGCGGGGCGGTTCGGGCCTTGGGAGCTGGGGGTTCTGCCGCTCGCAGCGCTACGGCTCGTTTCTCGTTCCGTTGTGCTTTTGAGGGCGACTGCGTGCAGGCGGAGTGCTGCAGGCACGGGACGGGTAGCTGCGGGGATCCGGCACGCAGCGCAAAGCGCAGCACACGTGGAACAGCGTCGGCTGAGCGAGCAGCGGCTTGTATGTTGTTGTCGGTTGTTTTGCCCTGGATGAACGAAAAAAGTTAGCGCTTCAGAGACAGAACAGCAGGCACGGGGCTTCTCAGAAGGCCCTGTGATGGATGCCTTGTGAGAAAAGCTGGAGACCCGCGTCTCTGTCGGACAGCTGGTGGCAGAGCTTTTCGTACGGGCTGCTTCTCCGTTACGGTGATTTTCAGCCTGTAGATAAACTGGCGTTCTGTGGATGAAAAGTACTTTGGAAATTTCTTGCCAAGCAAAGAAGTAAACTGGGGGAAGTGGCTCCTCGCTGTATCTTTGCAGCTTTTGTTGTTGTTGTTGAATTGGTGCTCTGGTTCTCCACAATGGGAAATTGCAACTCTCTGCGTGTTCAGTGTGTGCTGGGTACTGTGGTGCAGGTGGAGCTAGACAAGCTGCCCTCAGAAAGCTCCTTCAGATACTGGAAGCATCTGAGCTCATGAAGGCTGCAGGTAAAGTGAATGGCATGTGGGAGCTGTGCACTCCAGCCACTGACCTTGCTGTTGACTCCTACTTCTGTGTTTCTGCGTGAGCTCTTGGGCATGTTGTTTTTATTCCGCTTGTGTTTTCCGTCCCTATGTTCTGATTCACAGAGACCTGATGCTTGTATGGTGTTAGAGAAGACAGGGAGGTCTTGGATTCGGTACTTACTGAGGTTTCATCTCCTGCTACTGGAGGAGCTTGTGAGCAGAACAATTACATGGGATCATATTCTACGATTCTAATTGTATCAAGAATGATCTGCCTTCTTATTTCATGGTGGTTTTTTTTCTTTCTTTCTGTTGCCATTTGCCGTTAATGATATCTCTTTTATGCTTTTACTGTAGACTTGTTATACTTTTCACGGATGAGTTGGGCCGTATTTCCCACTGGAGAGCTATCATAGCAGGAAGTTTGGCTGGCATGGTTGCAACTGTTGTGACTTACCCTACTGATGTAATTAAAACCCGGCTTATTGTGCAGAACCGACTGGAGCCATCTTATGAAGGAATTCTTCATGCTTTTTACAAAATTTATCACCAAGAAGGACTTCTTGCACTTTATCGTGGTGTAACGCCAGCTATATTAGGTAAAATAATCTTGGGGAAAATGACCTAATTGCACACTGTTTATTGTAGCTATATCATGCGTTTGCTTGCTCACTTGATTTCAGAACAAATGGCAATGTTGTTCCATGGAAGGCATGTGGGTTTACAAGGCACAACAATACTGATCTTTGCTGCTGTTTTATTCCTTCAAATTATGACCCAAATCGTTGCCTTTCTGCATGGTTAAGCATTGTCAAAATAGTTTCCTTTTGTAGGTAATGCAGTTGTGCCTCAGGTGCAGGATTTCTCTTGTTTAACTCTTCAAAAAATGTAAGCATGCCATATCTGTGATTCCTGTCAGGGTTCGTCTCCCTGGCTGCTTAGTGAGACCACTGTGAGCAGCAGTGTGTAATCAACATGAAGATTAGTGATAGTTTCTCTTTACATGAAACAGCTATTTAATTATTTTCCCTCAACAACTTTTTAAAATGCCATTGGATTTCATCTGCTTTTTCATAACGGAATGTTTATAAAAAATATCTGTAGTTATAATGTAGAATTGCACTATGAAATTTAGGAGAGCACAAAGCAAGCAGGAGAGGACAGAAGCGTTCTTCATCTGCTTGACAGAAGAGGCAGCTCTGTTTACCCATACAGGTGCTGGGGTTGGGTTGGACCACAGATGGAGCTTGTTGCAGAAGAGCTGTCCTGTTGTGAGACTTGACAATTTTAGTGTGCAAATATGTACCTCTGTCACCATGCCTAGATGCTAAACTGTGAGGGTTTGATGGCAGTTTTCTAAGTACTGATCTAATTTGAGCAGTGTGACCGGTAGGCTGGCAGCAGTTTGTACTGTCCATCTAGGCTATGTAATGAGAGCTGTTTTCTTCGTGCACAGTGTGCTAATATCAACCTCTGTGTGGTTTGCTTTCTAGGTGCCGTCCCATTTTCCGTGGGCTCATTCTTTGTTTACATCAATCTGGACAGAATCTGGCGAGAACCCGTAGTTTGTTTTACTCCCCTTCAGAACTTCATAAATGGCTGTGTAGCAGCTGCTGTGGCACAGACGCTTTCTTTCCCCTTTGAGACTGTCAAGAGGAAAATGCAGGTACAAAACGCTGATGTTGCTGTACTTTGTTAGAGGAGCCTGTTTTGGGAGCTTGGGATGAGGATAGCCATTACTGCCTTGTTTCTCGTGCCACATAGGCTACAGATGCTCTGGTTTAGGTGGGTTGTGTTTTTGTCTTTTCTTTGCTTTTAAATATCTGAAAATTCATTGTTTTGAGACTGTTGTTACACTTTGAATGTAGGTTTGACTATGCCATGTGATTTGTGTTTCCTTTCGGACTCTGTCACTAGCTTTATTACTTCTTCATATAGTTCTGTCAAATTCTCACCCTTCAGAACTGGCAAATCTTCTGTCTAATACAAGCATTTCATTCATTTGGTATTAGCTAGGATGAATGAGATCCGTGCCATTTCCAGTTTTGGTGTGTCTGCTGTTTATGCCTGGCATATGTGTGGGTAATCAGAAGAAACTTGCTCAGCACATATTAAATCTGAAGGATCAGAACCATCCCAACTCTTCTTTCTGACTTCTGTAGTTAATGGAACTTCACAGTTGCTCCCATTATCTTGCTGCTTCTTTTTCCTGAAAGTTTAGTCATAATGGTTAAAAACCAAACCAAACAAAAACCTTCACATCCTACAGCTTCTGTCTCATTGCCATAATTCATTTGATGCTGTCATCTTTGTCATCTTTTCATTAGAGCTTCACCAGTGAGTGACAGTGAATACATGTCATTCTTTGGTGGCTATTTGGCTATGGCATATGAATTCCTTCTTTCAGCCCAGTTCATGGAACTGTACACTTAACAGAAAGCTTTTGTGTTCTTATCCAAAACAATGTCGTTTTGTGTGGCAGCATTTTAGAATCTCCCTTCCCCCATCCCCTGGTGGCTGAGTCACAAGCTAGCAAAAAGGTCGTCGAGGCTGTGAATTCCCCTCTTCTTCTCCAGGGTTCCCTTTTTCAGACAGAGCTTAGATCCAGTATCACAGAAGCATTCAGTTTCCCTCTTTCCACCTTGTAAAAAAGGACTTCAGCAGAAGTCTTTTTTGAGACCAGCTCTTGTAGGTGATGTGTGCAAAAGGTAAACTTTAAGCTGAGCCCATCGAGTATCTCATAAAACATCTCAGGTAAGAAGCAGGTTCTGGTCATGAAAATGGGTTATTTTTTCAGCTGTATAAATGGGTCTACGAAAATCAGTTGCCTCCTGTAACTCTTCCTTTACTCTTAATGCTGAGGCTCACAGCAGTGTTGTTGACTGAAGAAGAAAACATGTAACTGTTTCCCTTTTAATCTTTTTCTATTGATGTTCAGTTACTTAAACGTTCAGTTACTCGGTTTTCGTAATCGCTTCAGCAGTTCCAGGAGTGAATGGTGTGATGTTCTGTGTCCAGCCTTGTCTCCATAGACAAGGGGGGCATCATTCATCTTGTTGCCACTAGGCTGTGCTCTTTTGCCAATGGGATGCTTAAAACGCCTGATATTTCCAGAATAAGGAATTGGATTAACTTCCTAAATATGTAGGAAATAGATACGTTAAAATCTGTCCGAAGCAAAGAAATGTTCAGTGACAGAGAGTTTTTTTCCTCATAGATGTGTTGCAACAACTGAATAGCGATTTCCCAAGCTTAAAGAGGCAACACCTGTCCAGCAGTTTATTCTGACAGCATGGGAGAATGCAGCTGTCAAGATGTGACAGCCTGTAACTCATCTGGTACTGAAGGTGACTCACGTAGGCCTGTCTGGAAATGAGATCCTTTGAAAATTGTGCCCAAGCTGATATAAAGCAGGGTATGGATCTCCTGTAACATGATCCAAGAAGTGTTTTTCACGGTTAGCATCAGGGTGTTGCTCAGCCTTGCAAGGGTCAGCTCTTCAGTGTGCATGTGTGCTGGTCTGCTCAGCCTGGAGGGAGATGGTCAGAAAGCAGGAATGATCAGAGCAGCAGCAGGATGGGTATCCTGCAAAGGGGCATGAGAAAGGAGAGAATAAAGCAGGGAAAAACAGAGCTTTGAGGCATTTCAGCGTTCCATAGAGAACAGGGGAACACATATCTCTGAGTTCTTGTTTTCCTCAGCCATTTTATTCTGCTCAGCTTCCATTCAACAATTCCATTTTCTAGCTGATAAGGAGTGTCCCAAAGCCTTTAGCCACTGTTGAAACTCGTATGAGTTTCCTTCCTGGTTTTGAAACCATAAACACTAGTTTTGTGTATGGAGAGGAATCCTGCATGTTGTAGAGGTTGTAGATGAAGGCAGCATATAGCCAAAGACAATTTCCAGTGACCCCACTGGTGATGGAGAAGCAGGTTACAAGGCAGTCTCAGGAGCTTCAGAAGCTAGGCTGTCTTGTCTGATACTGGCACTGAACACAAGCCTGAGCACAAAACATGCAGTTCAGATCTTTACCTGACATGCTGGTAGTCTTGGAAGAGTTGGCTCCATGTGTCTCCAGGTCCAGAAAAGCATGAATTGTTTGCAAAGAGGCAAAATAATATTGCTATGAGAGGAAGCATAAGTACTATTTCTAGTCTCTGTTGCAATCGTTTTGCTTCATCCTTTCTCATTTTACGTATCTGACTCCTACAGTCCTTATGTCAGCAGCTTCTGTCATTGGCATCTGTGGGAACAGAATCGGCCCGTCAGCAGACGGTTCTCTCTCTTTGCTTTGGTGATGATTTATGATGTCAGTTTTTCTCTGTAACCATGGTTTCTTCCTTGTCTGCTGCTAGAATTATCTTTATCATGTTTATTTTTTTCTCCAAAGATGCTTTGTTTGGTAAATGAGCTTGATTGACTTTCTTAAATGAGACATTAATTAATGTGGTTGAGCCTTACTGAATGTGAGCGCTCTCTGTTGTGACTGTCCTAATTTTATTCCTTTGTCTTCCTTTTTTTGCTTTGCTCCTGATTGGAAGTTAGAGAATTAAGAGGTACTGTGTGCATGTTTCAGCATGGAATACGGCTGTTGTTGTGCATCTGTAGAAGGGGGATATGGAAGAAGAGGGTTGTTCAGAGGGACATACTGCAGTAAATACAGTAAATACTTTCCTGATTCATGCTTTTTCAGCTTCTGACACAATCTGTGTATCCTTCTGACTGCTTGTTATTCTTGCCTTTCCTTTCTCATTTCACAGTATCTTAAGTGCTGTTCAGTTTTACCTTGTCAATTATTTAAGTGCATACAAGAAAACTTCTAAGCCTGGAAATACCTGCCTGTAAAGGAGCCTGTGTCTTAGGGAAGCACTGGTAATATTCTTCTCCTTTCCCACCTCATCTTTTTGTCTGTGATGACTTTCTGGAGTGCACAGTACACTGAGCTCTGGTATTTCAGCCAAGAAGGTTGGATTTAGAGCTTTACATGCCATGCAGAATATTATTAATAGACTGACAGCAGCCCTAGGCTGTGTGCAGAGCTGAGTATCTATAAACACGCTAGAGGGCCGTGCAAACCTAATACTCAAGTTTGGCCTTTCCTTCTCTGCATGTGGCCTCAGTGGTAGGCTCAGCTGCCCCTGGCTGGCACTTCTCAGCTTTCAGTACACGTTGATGTGTGACTTGGGTGGTTTGGGGAGGCAAAATGCACAACGATGGCCCTAAAGTCTTGTGAGTCATCAATTGTTACAGGTACCTCTCACCTGCTTATGTGAACAAACTTTGCATGCATTGCAGAAGTTCTGTCCTGTGCTTGCATTTTGCTGGTATTGTTTATTTTA
Organism: Centrocercus urophasianus; assembly: GCF_019232065.1. Classification (NCBI taxonomy): domain Eukaryota; kingdom Metazoa; phylum Chordata; class Aves; order Galliformes; family Phasianidae; genus Centrocercus; species Centrocercus urophasianus. The sequence continues at coordinate 16,381,412 of NW_024884800.1, read as the reverse complement.
ATTTCTGTAACTAAAAGTTGTCTGCACTCTCTTTTTTTGCAGTAGATGTTACTCAGGGACAGCCATCAAACTCTTGTGAAATAAAATAAACATACTACACTAAAGGATTTGGCACATTTGAGGACATCTCTCAGTGTAAGGTGTTCAGTATGTCTGATCCTCCTGTTCTAAAATCCAGGCTGTGAATTCCCTCTGCCGCTGTAAACAAGCAGGTTTGTTGTTCTTGGTTAGCATAAAGTGCTGCCATGCATCTCCCAGGAAGTGGCCTCTGTTCAGAGACAGAAGTGGATCAGTCAGACCTCAGCTGCCTGTAAATCTGCAGCACAGGAAGGGAAGAGAGGTTGTCAATGGCTTGGGATTTGTTTATTTTTTTTGCTCCTTTGTAACACAGGATGCAGGTGTGAAATTTGTTGTAAATGATGGAAATGCTTTGAGTTCTTTGTAACCTAAAAAATCAGAGGTGCTGGCATGGCAGCCTCGGGGAGCTCGCAAGCTGCTTTACCCTGCTGTGTGTGAGATCTGTGGTGCTCTCAGATGGGAATTTGTTATTGGAGCCATGACCCGGTTTAAAAATAAAAAGTGCCTTTTGGGTCATGTGGTTCACATGACATCTCAGAAGCATCCGTGCTGTGAGACTTTGTGCAGGGAGACCGGGTAGCAGTGAACTGCACAGGAGCCTGAGTCTTGAAAATGTTTAGAGATGGATTTGGGAACAAATTCTGTAGTGTGTGAGACAGCAAGGAGCAATATTGCCATTAGTTATGATTTCCTGTTGAAGTAAGGCTTCTATAGTAAGGATTCTGCTGTTGGTCCTTGCCCCTGGTAACTTTTGATCCTGCTGTCTGATTTCAACTCAACAGAGGTTTCACTGATACTAATTTCCTTCAAATTGTATGAAAGCGAGTGCACAGATAGAAATCAAATTCCAAAACTCTTCTACCTGAGGGGGAAGAGGCAATGTGAATTCCTGCCTTTCTTCTCCCCATGATCTCACGCTCCTCTTCCCCTTGCTGCCAGGTTTCAGGACTGCATGTTCTGGGTGTTACTTCAACTTAGGACCTGCCTGGCTCCCCTGTTAACCAGTAGTTACTAAAAATCAGATTCTGGTTTTGGTAAAATCCCTTCCTTTGTCCCTGTGTCCTTCTGCCCCTATGCCCCTAATGCTTTCAGCTTCTGGCATTTTTATTGTTTTGGTGTTGCAGCAAAGATGTTTCACACCACAGTCTCTGAGGGTATTGGAGGGTTAGTGCCCTGCTGCTTTGGGAAGTGCTGTTTGGAATACACAGCAAGACAGTGCCTGAGAACAGCTGCATGAGAGCACTGTGGGCCTTGCATGCTGTAACAGCTTCAGGTAGCTTTTGTCCATCTGAACTAACGTCTAACATGTTTATCTCCAATCCTCAGACTTCCCTAGGAGAGAAATGCAGGCATGCTGCCTGTGAAGCCAAAATGCTGAATAGTGCCAGTGGAAAAACTGGATAAGAGGGGAAATGGTAAATAAGGCTTAGAAGTAGAACTGCGCTGATGTAACATCCAGGTCTGCCTTGGGCCAGCCTGCTGCTGCTGTGGGTCTTTAACCCTGTTCATCCAGGGAGCTGTGCTGTGCTAATGCTTGCTCCAAGCTGGATTACAGCAAGAGCTTAGCAGTGCAGCACAGTGATCTCCCAGAAGGAAGCAGGAGAGCACGCTGTACCCAGCTGGTTGTGGGAGGAAGGCAGGGTTAGGGCTGTGGCTGTTGTGGCCCCATCGCTTTCAGCAGGGAGATGGCCGTGTTTCCAGAGCAGCAGCCACCACTCTTATCCCCTGAGTGCCCTGTATTGGTTTGCAGCATGTCTGTGCTTGGAATGATGCAGGAGCTAAAACTTTGTGGATACTCCTCTTTTATATCCGATTTATTCTGATACATTTATTCTGTACCTCATCCATGTAATGGACAATGCAAATACGTCCACAGAAAAGCCTCAATCCTTTAGTAACATTAATTTTCTCCTGAATTCCTACAAAGTCAGGGGAGATGTAGGAACTTGTGTTGCTTTTTGCTGTGTTCTGCGTAGAAACAAGCTAGCCTGCCTGCAGGTTTATGCCATTTAGAAAATCACTGCTCATGTACATGAAATCTGTGCTCCTGTTTGTAAGGCTTGAGCTGAATCATCACCACGTGTTTGAAATGACCCCAAAGCCTCCGTGCGAGGAGTTTGCACTGCCACCTTGAGGAAAGAGAGCTCTGTATTCATCTAAGATTTTCTTTCTAGCACAACGAAGTTAAGAGCAGGGGAAGATCGCATCCAGTAGCAAGGAAGGGATTCTGCAGCAGAGCACAGAGCCTCAGGATACAACAGGCTTGGCAGTGGCGTGTTTAGAGCTGGGGCAAACTCTTTTGAGCAGACAGTAAACTGTTTTGCATCCTCAGTGCCAATAATTTCAGCAAGGCAGAGAGATTTGGCCCGAGTTCAGGTTGCAGAGGAAAGGACAACATGTTCTTAGAGTGCAGGAAGCTGTCAGTCAGCTGCTTTGCTGTGATGTGCTGGAAATGATTGCCTTCTCCTGACTGGTCATTGTTTGCCTTACTGCATGCCTGGGGACCTTCACTTTATGTTCCCATGCAGGGGTAAGTCACTATTACTAGACCAACAGCATGGAAAAGACTGTCACACCCAGGTAAGGCTGTCTTTCAGGAAGGGAGATTGACTTGCCTGGTACTCTTCCACAGTACTGGGGTACATTTTCCCCCCAGTATTAATACTTGTTCACATCTCAGTTATCTCTTATTTGAGTTGTTTATGATAAGCACTCAGTCTCCGCCTGAGTGAAGTTTCTGTTGACTGTAGTAGCATTAACCTGAATGAAAACTGCAATGTTTGTCCTTCAGTTTCCTTTGAACTGCAATTACACCTTGCCTCTTGCGAGTGTCCTCGTTAATGCAGGCTGCAAACACAAAGACTTCTTATTATAGCTTCCAGATTAAGAGCATGAACTTGTGTGCTGTGTTATAAAATGCTTTCCTGTCTTTTTGAGTTTCTTCTGGTAATGGATCAAACGTGTAGGACTCCAAATCTCTTGAAAATGGATAAATAACACAAAAATTGTAGTGCATCTGCCATCAGAGTAGCATACCTCCTGTGGTAGCTGTAGCACTGCATAGTAGTACTGCTGTAGGATCTAGTAGTACTGCTGTAGTGTGCCATCAGTTCTGTGCAGTCAAAAGGGGAAAAAATCAGCTTTGTACCAATGAAGTTTTTAGAAACATGAAGAGGAAGGGGAAAAGTATGTTAAATAAAGAGAAGTGTTTCCAAATAGTCACTATTAACTTGTAAATTCAGATAGTGGCAAACCAAATAGTCCTGAACCATGTGTAGGAATGTTGTACCTGCAAAGGGAAGGCGGGGAATATGTGCCTGCATCCTGCTTTATCCCTCTCTTGCTGCTGAGAGCCTCGGGAAGATTAAAATGGTTGTTCTTTGGGTGGCACAGGTCTCATTGCAGCTGCAGTGGACTACATCAGTGGTCCAGTGCTAAGAGGAGTAAGAAGTAGGGGGCTGGGGTAGCTCGTGGAGGTAGAAACCTTGAGAAGGATGTGTGAGGTTAGTTCCCAGTGTGGCTTTGTTCTGGCACCCAGCTCATGCTGCTGACAGAGGGAGAGATGGGATCTGAGAAGTCTGTAGGTAACCATTAACTTCAGCCAGAGTTTTGTCGCAGGGCTTCCCCCTTATTTAAATGGTTTGTGTTTTTATAAAAAATATAATAAATATGTATAAAGAAATATAATATAATGAAATACCTGAGTGCGGGCCAAAGGGTCTCTTCATGCACCCCTCCAGCTCACAGGTTGTCAGAGCAGAACAGACTGCTTCTTTGGCATGGATCACAGTGACTCCTTAGACTTGGAGGCCTCTGGATCCTGAAAGGCCCTGTTTTTCAGAGCAGATAGAGCCAACTGTGCACCAGATGTGTTCTAATCATTAGTGCAACCCAGCATTCATCGGTGTAACAAGATGAGTGGCTTAGCCCTGTTACTGCTCTGCCTGAACTCTGCTGTCAGTGCAGTGAGCTGTACGGTGTCTCCCACCTTCTGCAGCAAGAAAGAAGCATGTCTGGTTAGAATGAAGTCCTTAAAAGTGTTGGTAACAAAAAGCTCTCTCTTCAGCTGCCCGTAGTGCCAAGTGGTGTCGGAAGAGGGGAAGGAATCATAGAATCATAGAATCATAGAATCACCAAGGTTGGAAAAGACCTAAAAGATCACCCAGTCCAACCGTTCACCTATTCCCAATAGCTCCTACTAAACCATGTCCCTCAACACAACATCCAGTCTTTCCTTGAACACCCCCAGGCTCGGTGACTCCACCACCTCCCTGGGCATCCATTCCAGTGCCTGACCACCCTTTCTGAAAAGTAATACTTCCTAATGTCCAGCCTGAATCTCCCCTGCCGTAGCTTGAAGTCATTCCCCCTGGTCCTATCACTGATGACACGAGAGAAGAGGCCGACCCCCAGCTCACTACAACCTCCCTTCAGGAAGTTATAGAGAGCAATGAGGTCTCCCCTGAGCCTCCTCTTCTCCAGGCTGAACATTCCCAGCTCCTTCAGCCTCTCCTCATATGGCCTGTGTTCCAGACCCCTCACCAGCTTTGTTGCCCTCCTTTGAACACGTTCCAGGGCCTCAATATCTTTCTTGTAGTGAGGGGCCCAAAACTGGACACAGTACTCGAGGTGCGGCCTCACCAGTGCTGAATACAAGGGAACAATCACCTCTCTGCTCCTGCTTGCAACACTGTTTCTGATGCAAGCCAGGATGCCATTGGCCTTCTTGGCCACCTGGGCACACTGTCGGCTCATATTCAGCCGAGCATCAATCAATACCCCCAGGTCCATTTCCTCTATGCAGTCCTCCAGCCACACCGCCCCAAGCCTGTAGCGTCGCCTGGGGTTGTTGTGGCCGAAGTGCAGGACCCGGCATTTGGCCTTGTTGAAACTCATCCCATTGGCTTCAGCCCAGCTCTCCAGCCTGTCCAGATCCCTCTGTATGGCCTCGCTACCCCCAGGCAGATCCACACTTCCAGCCAATTTGGTGTCATCTGCAAACTTACTGAGGGTGCACTCGATGCCCTCATCGAGGTCATCAATAAAGATATTGAAGAGGACAGGCCCCAGCACCGACCCCTGGGGAACACCGCTCACAACCGGTCGCCAGCTGGATTTGACTCCATTTACCACCACTCTCTGTGCCCGGCCCTCCAACCAGCTCCTTACCCAGCCAAGAGTGTATCCATCCAAGCCTCTGGATGCCAGCTTCTGCAGGAGAATGCTGTGGGAGACAGTGTCAAAGGCTTTGCTGAAGTCTAGGTAGACCACATCAACAGCCTTTCCCTCATCCACCAGATGGGTCACTAGATCATAGAAGGAGATCAGGTTGGTCAAGCAGGACCTGCCCTTCATGAACCCATGCTGGCTAGGCCTGATCCCCCGGTCACCCTGCACATGCCGCATGATCTCCCTCAAGACAATCTGCTCCATAACCTTCCCTGGCACCGAGGTCAGGCTAACAGGCCTGTAGTTCCCCGGATCCTCCTTACGACCTTTCTTATAAATGGGAGTCACATTGGCAAGCCTCCAGTCATCTGGGACCTCACCGGTCAACAAGGAGCACTGACAGATGATGGAAAGCGGCTCGGCTATCACCTCCGCCAGTTCCCTCAGCACTCTCGGGTGGATCTCATCTGGCCCCATCGACTTGTGGCAGTCCAGTTGGAGCAGTAGGTCTCTGACTGTTTCCTCCAGAATCACAGGGGGGTTAGTGTGCTCCCCAGCCGAGATTACCAGGTCAGAGAGAGGAGTATCCTGAGGATAACTGGTCTGACTTTTAAAGACAGACGTAAAGAAGGCATTCAGAACCTCTGCCTTTTCCTTATCCTCAGTAGTCACATTCCCAGCCTCATCCAGCAAAGAGTGGATATTCTCCTTTGTCCTCCTCTTACTGTTAATGTATTTATAAAAGAGTTTTTTATTGCTTTTCACGCCAGTGGCTAGGTTAAATTCAAGCTGGGCTTTTGCCTTTCTGATTTCACCTCTACACATCCTAACAACTTCCTTGTATTCATTTTGAGTGGCCTGTCCCTCTTTCCACAGGCGGTAGATTCTCTTTTTCTCCCGGAGCCTCAGGAATAGTTCCCTATTCATCCACGCCGGTCTTCTTCCCCGCCGGCTCATTTTGCAGCTCAGGGGGACTGCCTGCTCCTGCGCCCTTAAGACTTCCTTCTTGAAGAGCAACCAGCTCTCTTGGACCCCTTTTCTCGCTAAGACTGAATGCCAGGGGACTCCCCCTATTAGTCCCTTGAACAATTCAAAGTCCGCCCTCCTGAAGTCCAAGGTAGCAGTTTTACTATTCCCCCTCCAGGCTCCACCATGAATCACGAAGTCTATCATTTCATGATCACTCTGCCCAAGACAGCCTCCAACCTCCACATCTCCCACCAAACCTTCCCTGTTTGTGAACAGCAGGTCTAGTGGGGCAGTTCCTCTCGTGGGCTCTCTGACCAGCTGTATCAGGAAGTTGTCCTCTACGCATTCCAGAAACCTCCTAGACTGCTTCCTCTGTGCTGTGCTGTACTCCCAGCATATGTCAGGGAAGTTAAAGTCCCCCATGAGGACAAGGGCAGGCGACTGTGCAGCTTGTGCCAGCTGCTTATAGAATACCTCATCTGTCTCTTCATCCTGATTTGGAGGTCTATAACAGACGCCCACCAGGGTGCCTGTCTTGTCAGCCCTTCCTCTGATCTTTATCCATAGGGATTCAACGTTATCATCCCCAGTCATAACCTCAGTAGCATAAAAGCATTCCCTAACATAGAGAGCCACACCGCCACCCCGCCTTCCTTGCCTATCTTTCCTGAAGAGTTTGTAGCCATCCATTGCAGCACTCCAATCATGGGAACAATGAAGGAAGCCGCTGTGAGCTGTTTGGTTTGAAATGTCTCTCAAAGCTGATCGTTTTGGAATGAGATTTGTTTGTGTATGTGACAGTAGGTTTCTGAGAAGAGGTGGAGAAACTCGTCTGATCAGTTTGGTTACTGCCATTTTCCTGCTCTGCTGCCATAGGGTGGTTGTGAGGGTTGTACTGTTGCAAACGTGCTTAAGTGATACACAACCACCCAAAACCCACAGCCATCTTTTTTATTATTATTATTAAAAACAGTGGCAAATGAAACATCTTCCCCTCCCCCACCCCTTTAATTTGTCTTTTATTAATACATTCTGTGTTTATTTATCTGTGCTCCATAATACCGAATCCTTAACTGTGCACTCATGTAACTTTTAGATTATTTTTTTTTGCAGTAGGTGACTGCAGTTCTGTGGACAGTTGCTGCTTACGTGCTGTGTCTGTGCTCTTAGAAACACACTGCCCCCAGAACGCAGGAGGCCTGGCAAAGCACGCTTTGTCCCATGGCCTGAAATCTTGAAAATGGCTGTAACCATAGTGAATGTTACTCTAAGCAGTCTTTCAGAAAATTTCTTAAGAGATCACAGTCTGTGGGCAAATCAGAAACCTGAGGCTTTGACTTTCTGTGCCTTTTTAACTGTGTTCTGGTTGCGTTTGCTGCACGCAGACCCTTACTGAATGCGGGCACTGGTGTTGTAGGCAGGAGTGCCATCATCAGAATCAATCTGTATGTGCCTTTGCATGTATGCAGTAACTAAGGGGATTAAGTTAAACTCCTGCAGTTAATTCTGGCAGGTCATGCCCTGCCTACCACAAAAGGACTTAAAAAGGAAGGAAGGTCCATCTCAGTAGCATTCCTGCTTTCCCGAAGCCTTTCAGAAAGTTGTTCCCCTTCACAATGTTGCTGCCTGTACCTTTTACCATAAGAGCTTGTGACACTGGCTCGTAGGCCAGAAAAAAGAACAAGATTTTGATTCCAGCTCTCCTATGACCACTGTTGCATTATTAAGGGTATTTCCATCATTTGGGCACTCATCTAAGCATCCCTGGTGGTAATGTCACCATTCTTAGCGGAACTGATCCCTGAAACCTCAGTTGCAGCATTCAGCATCTTCTACAGTATAGTCATGAAAGTCTTCATAGAGCAGTTTCTCAATTACTGTATTTCTGTGGGATTTAGCTATTGCTTTTTAAACTCTAACTACCCTGTAAGTGAAAAAGCCAAGCGGACAGCTTCCTTGTAGCAGGGGAGCAGAAGTGAACATGTGCATGAACCTAGGCTACTAGAGTAGCTCTGTTACCTTGATCTTTCTGTAAAGGCAGGGCTGGTAATACCATAAAGTTCTGTCAGTTAAATCCCATCACATCTGCTTCTCTGAACATAAACCAGAGGCTGTGGGAACTTGCACCAGAGATGGGAATTACAGACAGTGATAGCCCCGTGGAATGGAAAGGCCAAGGAAGACACGAAGGGGATAAGTGATGAGAGCAGTTCAGCTGCTCTTTCCCCGGAAATGTGATCCCTCTCTTGCAAGTTAGGTGTACGCTGTTGAAAAAAGTTCAGAGAGAACTTCTGCTTCCTTTTGCTTCAAGTGTAAAAGACCACGGATTCATCCTCAGCCCTATTTGTGTGTGGGATAAAAGAGCCAGGACATGACCAAGGAGATCCAGAAGCCACCAGATAAGAATGTAGTGAAAGCATATTGCCTGCTGTCTTAGTGCAGACAGCTGCTTTCCTAAAATCACCCAGAGGTGTTCCTATCAGAACAAATGGTATATTTTCACCTGTAACCTGCTCTCAGGAGTGTTTCACATGCATTTTAATTGTATACAAAAATATTGGGGGATAGAAGTCTGAAGAAGGCTTGTGCAGGTTTTGTGGGGGAGGCCGTTTGTTTTTGGCTTGTTTGAATTTGTTGTTGTTGTTGTTTTTTCATTTGCTTCTAAAGTTTAGCTGTAGGCTTGCCAGCAATGCAACGGGATACAATAACCTTTAAACCATTTGATTAGCAGCTTCTCTGGTGTATCTGGAGCATGAGTCTTGATCTCTTTTCACTTTTACCGTCCAAGTTGCCAAGTATTTGAAATGCTAGAGCTCAGGCATGTAGAAAATTCATCACCACTTGTCGGTTAACAAGAGGCTTGTCATCACGGGCTTAGCAACTCTGAGAGGCTGCGGGTTAGTTTGACCAAGCAAGGAAGAAAGGCTATATGTGGTGTTTCAACTAAAAGAGAAGATATTAGTATCTATATTCACCAACCGATCAGCAGTACTTGTCCTGTTCTTAGCAAACTGCTGCCCTGTGATGATCAGCTCTATGTACCAATCGTCAAGTATTCTGGGGTCCCCTCATGCTCCTGTGAGGTATGTGGGTATGAGCGAGAGCCTGATGTGCCAATGCAGAACAAACCCACAGCTTGCTGCATGTGCACAGATGGGCAAGGATGGGATTATTCAAGGTCAAGTTGTCCTGTCTGTGCTAACACAGTGGGAGATTAACAAAGGAAGGATTTTGCTGTTAAAAATGACACACTACACTTCCTCCATGTGAACCAAGGCAGCATACGCTGCAGTTGGAAATGTAGCATCAGTCCAGCAGGATGTTCTCAAGCTGATGCTAGCTGGTTTGGGCGAGCTGAGCACGTAGCAAAGATAGCAGAACACAGGCACCAGCTGCTTGCCTACAGCCCTCAGCAGGCTCATACAGCCTGTGCTGAGATGTGTTCCATCTCTGCTGTTGCTCCTCAGTGCATAGTGCAGTTTGCTCTTCTCATTGCAGTGTAAGCTGCCTGAGCAGACAGACTCAAGGCAGCATGCTCCTGCTTTATCAGACTTACAGGAAGGCCCAGTGGTATTCAGAGCCAACCCTGGGCTTCCAGCCCACTGGTCCTCTGCTGCCAGGGTTCTGAAATGCCTTCCCAGATGTGAGCAGTGACATGGCACAAAAGGAAATCCTGGTGGAAATTACTGCTCCCTTTCATACCTCTCAGAGAGTGAAATCACTCTCTGCTCAGTTTGTGAAGGCAAAATAGTTGATACTTCTTGATTAACAGAAGAACCAGGATGGAGAAGACATTTCTTTTTCTTTACGCCAGTTTTCCTCTGCTTGCTGTGAACCTTCTGGATGTGTCTTGAACAGGCGCAGAGTCCGTGGCTCCCTCACTGTGGCATGGTGGACGTCCATTTCACAGGCATGGCTGACTGCTTCCGGCAAACCGTGAAGAACAAAGGTGTGCTCGGGCTTTGGAGCGGCCTCACACCCAGCCTGCTCAAGGTGAGCCTTTGTTTTCAGCGCTGAACTAAGGCACGCTCTCGCACAACTGAAGTCATAAAGCATGTGGCAACCCTCCATACTTATTAGTGGCTTAAAGATGACGAAGGCAGTCACAGCGCAGGTATAACCTCAGGCAGGCTATAAGCCAGCCTTGGATCACAGGTTTGGTTGTATTTCTGTAGGTGCGAGTTCAGCTTCTTTATGTGACTTCTTTGAATGCCCTTAGGAAAGGGAGGTTTCTAACATGCAAGCCAGAGTATGGATGGGGGACAGCTAGTGATGTGCTTAAAGCAGCTAACCGAGTTCTGCTTTTCATCTGAGCTCCAGTAATTTGACAGACAGTACCTAGCTACAACAAAAATAGCTCTTGCATTAACCACTCCCACAGAAGTCAAAAGCTGCATTTTGCAGTGAGCTGGTAGTGCATGCACACCAGTTATGCAGCCCTTACAGAGATGAAAACATGAAATAAAACACGATAGCTTAAACATAAGGTTAGTTAGATAGATACATTGTACAGTGCTGCACTGAGGATTACCTGTACAGGATACTACTGGTCAGCTGATGAGTGGTAACTGAGCATAACTAGTAGTGGTGGCTAGGCTATGGCTGACCCTGCCTTGGCTGGTATAAGGCCATGTAGCACCAGGGCTGCTCATTTTGCACAGGGAAAAAGAAGATTGTTCAGTCATTCTGCCTTATGAAGAATTAAGTCCATGTTTCCTATTAGGATTTGCTGAGGTTGCTTAGGATTTGCTGAGATATTTTGGAAGTTGTGATGACTTACAGTCTAGCACAGACCTTGTTCCTCATGGTGTTAATAGAATTAGCTGTGTGCAAGTAGCAAACTCCTCAGCATGATGCAGGTGCAAACTCCTCTCTGAGGAGAGTCTAACTTCACGTAAATGAGCACAGTTCTGTTAGCAGATCACATCAAACCTGAAATTCTAGAAGTTTTCCTTTATAAAAGCATTTAAGAATACTATGAGTATAACACGCTGCTTTATTTTTTTTTTTAATCAGATTGTTCCGTACTTTGGTGTTATGTTTAGCACCTTTGAATTCTGCAAGCGGGTCTGTCTGTACAGAAATGGTTATATTGAATCTCCTTTGAGTTACAAGCTGACTCCTGGGGTGGATCAGAGTTTGCTGCCTCAAGAACTGAGAGAATTAAAGCGCCTCCGAAGAGAAAACTTCGAGCCAAGGAAATCGGCTCTTGAAAACTGACAGGAGAGCATCCATTGGAGAAGCCTTTTCTTCAGAAACTTTGCAAGAAAGACATGCTGAACTGCAGGTACTAGCATCTCAGCAAGTTGCATGGCTGTAGTGCTGAGACTACAGGATGCAGGGGATGAATAAACCTCTTGTCTCATTTGCTGAATGGATGCACACAATAAAAGTAGTAAGCATACACCAAGGAGGAGAGATGCAACTCGTCTGAACACACTGTATGCTATTGCAGCTTGAACTGACGCTGTTCTAGGTGCTTCTCAGTGCTGGATAGCCACTTTAAGATAAACCATTTGGAGAGAATGAAAACTGAGACAAGTACAGATTGCATCTTCAAAACATTAAGAAAGTTCAGATTGCATTTTTTTAAAGTACCCTGTGATAAGAAGTCATCAGAAAATGGTAAGCAGACTAGATAGACAAATGCAAGCAATTCTACTGAAATCTCCTCTTTAGTGATAACAGGTGGACGTGGCATTCTGCAGATGCGGAATTATCCTCAGCTCATTCACACTCCAGAATCCACTCTTCCATTTTTGAGACTTCCTTAAGAATAATGATTTTGTACATGTCTTTGGCACAGCAGTAAAAATAAGCTGCTGCAATTGTGTTTTTGCTAATAGACTGTAACACACTGGAATGACAATCTTTTAAACGTAGGTGCTTACTGGGAATCTTTTTCCCTTTCTCCTGTGTACGTGAGTTATTTCAGGCTTAGAAAAAAAGTTTTCCTGAAAATTTCTAACTAAAATATCTTCTGAAAAATGCAGACCTTAAGTGTGTAAGCTATTTCAGAGCCACGAGCCTTACGATGTTTCTCAGTATTCTCAAAGTTCTATTTTTATGCTAAACTACTTCTCAGTCCTTGTGCACAGACCCTTGTGCTGCTCAGAACTTGCCTGCAGCAGAGCACCATGCACACGTCCTCTCATTTTCCCTCTCGAACTTCTGCAGTCCGGGATCCGCAGCACTTCTTTAGGTTGGAAACTCAGCACAACGACCAGGTTCTCACTGGTGCCACTGCCCTCTCACCAGGCTCTTTCAAGCAATGTAATACCATTATCTGAGATAACTTTAACACCTGCTTTGCCCCTGGCTCTGATTGTTGATGTACCACACAGCTGAGGTCTTGTGGTATCTCCAGCAATGGACTTGCTGTGTACTGCTGTGATGGTTGGTTTTCTTCTCAGAGAGAAGCACGGGTGTTAATAGCAAAACTCAGTATGGTAGGGAGCAGTCCTTGTGGCTTGTGAGCAAGATGGAGGCTGTAAGTATTCCTGGCTCTCATCAGTCTGCCTAGTGAAGGTGTTCCTCTGTGCCTCAGTTTCCCCATCTGCACAGTGCCATAACAATACTGATGTTTATTTGATGTGTATGAATAAGGAAACGTGACATGTGAGCAAGTTGGGGAAGCACTGATTTCTGAACAATGCTCTTATCTGTTCAAAGCATAGTACTCGGATTTTTTGGTGTGGTTTTTTTTTAACTGATGTTCTATTTCTAAATAGATGTTAAAGATTGAATGATGCATATAAATATTCTCTCACCTCTTTAAACCTCTTGAGAGTCAAGCGAGTCAACAAGGTACCTCTTGTTTGTGATATGCCACTGGCACCTCTGTGTTCATTAACTTTGTATCAGCCAAGCCTCTCCATGTGTGATTGCATCTTCTTAGAAGGAAGAGCTGGGGAGCCACGGGCTCCTGAGTCTGAACTCATGGAGCAGGTCCTCCTGGAAGAGATGTTAAGGCACTCGGAAGGTGAGGTTGGTCTCTCCTGTGAAGAAAGTCTGAGGGAGCTGGGCTTGTTCAGCAGGGAGAAGAGAGGGCTCTGGGGAGACCTCATTGCAGCCTTACAGTGCTTGAGAGGAGATGACAGTGATAGGACGAAGGGCTTTAAACTAAAGGAGGGGAAATCGTGGCTGGATGTCAGAAATAACTTTCTGCAGGCCCTGGCACTGCTGCCCAGAGCTGTGTGCACCCAGCCTGCAGGGGGATGGGTGGGCTGGGCCCTGGGCAGCCTCAGCAGGAGGGCAGCCAGCCTATGGCAGGGGCTGGGGGAGCTTTAAGGTCGTGCTGTGATTCTGTGAGAAACCCCTCCGCAAGGTAATAAAACTATTTCACGGAGCACTCAACCAACCTGCTTCCACTGCACGTTACGTGGTGCGGCAACGGGGACCGAAGTCACGGAGCGGCCCTGGGCTGAGCCATGGGTGCTGTGCGGCGGCGGCGTGCGCGTGTCTGCCTGCCGGCCCGCCGCCGTGCCCGAGGCCGAGTGACGCGGAGCAGCGCCGCGGCCGTTGACGCGGCGGGAGCTCACGGAGGACGGCTCTCAGCCCGCGACCGTCGCCGTCGGGCCCGGCCTTTTCGCGGGCTCCCGGCCCGTCTCCCGCCCCCCTGCGCCGCTCGGCGGCCCGAAGCCCCGCCCCGCTGCGGCGGCCCCGCCCCTTCCCGCAGCCAATGGGCGGGTGGAACGCGGCGGCGCGTTGCCGTGGCGCGCCCCCGCCCACGTGTCCGCCGCCGCCCCTATATAAGGCGGCCATTTCGGCCCCGCGCCCGCCTCGCTGCCGCAGCGTCGCCTCCCCTCTCCTTCCGCCCGGCCTCGCCTCGCCGCCTCCCGCCATGGCCGACGCGGCCGTGTCCTTCCTCAAGGATTTCCTCGCCGGGGGGGTGGCGGCCGCCATCTCTAAGACCGCCGTCGCCCCCATCGAGCGGGTGAAGCTGCTGCTGCAGGTGAGCGGCGGGACGGGGGCGGCTGGCGTTCCAAGGTCGCCGCAAGGAGAGGGGGGCGGTGGGGGGGCGGACGGGCGCGCGGAGCGGCGCTGACGGCGCTGCGGGCCTCGCAGGTGCAGCACGCGAGCAAGCAGATCGCCGCCGACAAGCAGTACAAGGGCATCATCGACTGCGTGGTGCGCATCCCGCGCGAGCAGGGCGTCCTCTCCTTCTGGCGCGGCAACCTGGCCAACGTGATCCGGTACTTCCCCACCCAAGCGCTCAACTTCGCCTTCAAGGACAAGTACAAGCAGATCTTCCTGGGCGGCGTGGACAAACGCACCCAGTTCTGGCGGTACTTCGCCGGGAACCTGGCGTCCGGCGGCGCTGCCGGCGCTACCTCGCTCTGCTTCGTGTATCCCCTCGACTTCGCCAGAACCCGCCTGGCAGCCGACGTGGGCAAAGCCGGGGCCGACCGCGAGTTCAGCGGCCTCGGTGACTGCCTGGTGAAAATCTTCCGCTCGGATGGCCTCAGGGGTCTGTACCAGGGCTTCAACGTGTCTGTCCAGGGCATCATCATCTACAGAGCCGCCTACTTCGGCATCTACGACACCGCGAAGGGTAGGTGGGGTGGCACGGCGCTCCCGTGGAGGTGCCGGCCCACATCCTGCACTTTGCGTGCTGCCGGCTCGCCCGCTGCTCTCAACAGAACCTCTCTCCTGCAGGAATGCTTCCTGACCCAAAGAACACCCACATCGTGGTCAGCTGGATGATTGCTCAGACGGTCACTGCGGTCGCCGGTTTGATCTCCTATCCCTTTGATACAGTTCGGCGCCGCATGATGATGCAGTCCGGCCGTAAAGGAAGTAAGTCGCTCCTTCCCTCCATGTGTTAGGAGCTGGTGGGCATCCCTGAATCAAGATGTGGCAGCAGGTCTGAGCTGGGGGCAGGAGTGTGCTGCCTTTCATCAGGGCCTTTAAATGCCGCCTTCTGCTTCTGCAGTCCCCTCGAATCCTGCAGCTCACAGAGATGTCAGGTAGGGGGCAAACAGATTGGAGCCTGTGGCATCCCTGTAAGGGGAACACGCAAGTTGGGTGTGTTCAGTAGGTAGGAATGGCAGAACTTGCCCGAGGGTGCAAGCAAACTCATGTCTCTGGGCTAAGAAGGGATGTCCCTCAGTGCAGGCACAGCCTGGCTGACTGTGCAATAGCTTTTGGGTCTGGAAGTGTTGGTGTCTAGAAAATATTAGCTGCTTTCTGCTCAAACTGGTCCATCCAGCCTCTCCTGAGGGTAACACAGACCTTGTGGATGAGACCACAGGGTAATCTCATCCTCTAAAAGTAAGCCAAGAAATGGGTGCTTGAGGTTGTAAAACTGCCAGATATGTTAGGTTGGTTCTGATCTGGATTTTGGGGGTCATAGGCACCAGGTGTCTAACAGTGTCTGTTCCCACAGCTGACATAATGTACTCTGGCACTATTGACTGCTGGCGGAAGATCGCCCGGGACGAGGGCTCCAAGGCGTTTTTCAAAGGTGCCTGGTCGAATGTGCTCCGAGGAATGGGTGGTGCTTTTGTCTTAGTTCTGTATGACGAAATTAAGAAGTACACATAAGTTATTTCTTGTTTTGAACTGGCATGTTGTAATGTTATCTATGACCATTCATGGACTTGTATGAAAACTGTCTAGTTACTAACAGTAACGGATGATATTTATACAGGTTGGCATGGGGTAGGGACAACCTCCTGCCCCATCTTTATCAAATCATTCCCACTGCTGGGACTCAAACGTGGTTTCTATTTCAGTCACTCCTGTTTAAAGAGTACGAAGAAATAAAAATCTGACGCCAGCTTTACTCGTCTTGTGGTTGTTCTCGTAGCAGCTGCAATGTGAGGGGCCGGGGCTCTCTGTGCAGTGATTGTGGAAGGGGAAGATGAAGCCCTCCCTGCATGATGCACTGCTGTGGGCTGCAGTACATGAATGCAGTGCAGCCTGCTGAGAAAGTGTTTCCTTCTTGGAGGAGGTCAGCAGTGAGTGCTGGTAGTAACTAAGGGGCACGCACTAGCTTTGTGCCACCAGACCTGCCTTGGGGCTGTCTGCCACTTGGGGATGATGAAAGCTCTTTTTCAAAATGCCAAGTGCCAGAACCTTTTCCTGCGAAGCACCAACTGTCCCAATTGGACTAAACATCTGGGAGACCAGAGGAATGTATTAAGGAGTATCCACAGCAGTCTGGAAAAGCAGAGCCAGCATCGTGTGTTCTAGCTTAGAAACTGAACTCCCTACTTGAACATGCTAAAACCCAGCCAGAGAAAATAAGTGTGGGTAATTGCTGTTCTTTCTTCAAAGCCCCCGGCTAGACTTGTCCTTGCATGGAGGTGTTGTGCTGCTGGGTTGAAGATGATGCCTGTGCACCTGCTGGGCCTGCCCGGGTGGGAGATAGCTCTGCAGGCCCACTGCCTGCTTACCATCAAGCTAAGCTTCTCCTAGTCTCAAGTTTGGTGGAAATTCCTTCGTACTGATGGGGCAATTTGGGGAAAACGCAGTGAGACTCGGGAATGTGTGTGGCTTGGCTTTTGTCCAGACTCCTTGGGTACTGCAAGCCACCAGAACACAGCTGTCAGCTCAGTGTGGAGGCTGCACTGGGCTGACTATGCTGCCTCTGCTCTTTGCTCCTCTGGCTGCTCAGACCTGCTTGAAGCGGTTGATCCCAATCATCAAAACGGATCTCAGCCACTGTCTGAGGCAGGTAAACAGACTTGTGTGGCAAAGGGCAGTAGTTTTTGTTGCTGAAATAGAACTGGGGCTGCTGAGCACAAGTGCAGCACGAGCTGCTCACAGCCAGCATGGTTGGGTCAGCGTGAATGGGTGTGTGGGGTGCTGCTGGGGTGCGAGGACGGTGGCACTGGTTGGTGCAGGGCTCTGTGTGCCAGTGGAGATGCAGGTCTGCAAGAGCCTCGCCTGCTGCTTTCCAGCTGTCCTTGAGCTCCTGAGGTGGAAACAGGCTGAGCTTTCATGTGAGCCATGGTGGGCTGCGTCTTCCGAAGTGGCCACCAGGCAGCCAAGCTGGGGAGCACCTTGCTAATTAACAAAGGGCTCGCTGAGGTTATTGCTCTGTGTTGCTGAGCCCCCTGGATCTTTTGGAACATTTCCTTTCCTGGTGGCAGCAGGTGGGCTGGAAGCCAGGCCCTGCTTCTGCTGCCCACGGGAGCATGTCACAGGAGGGCCAAGATCCTTGTTCTTGCAGGATCCTCTTTATAAGCAATGTTTTCCTGTGAGAAATATTGTTCTGCTTCTCCTTTGCTGGTGGCTCGTGGTGGCTGAGCTCCTGCAAGGCTGCTTTCCTCTCAGCCCCTGCAGGCAGCTGTAAATCCTGACTGATGAGCTGTTGACACAGGCAGGCTGCCCACAGGGTGGTGGTAAATATTTGCTAGCAGCTGGGGCAGGTGCTGCATGGCGCAGAGGGCTGGCAGCAGCTCAGCGTGTGGCTTGTCCTGGGCAGGGAGAAGGGTCACAGGAGCAGGGGAAGAGGTGGCTTTAGGTCACACAGAGAAAATCAATACCGCGGCATCCACCCAAAGGTAGTGTCCTGTGGGCAGAGATGGTGAGCAAATCAGGTTTGGTATGCACAGCAGCGGCCAGGCCCTGGTGACATAGTGGTAGGGCTGGCCTCGGTGATGGGATGGCTGCCACAAGTGGGCTGGAGGTTGCCAGTGCAGCCCAACGGGTCTCAGATAACAATGTCAGAAGCTGAATGTAGCTGGGCTTAGGCTGATCTGCCAGCACTGTTACACAGCCACTCACCATGTCACCCCAAAAAGGTAGAGTGCATTTATAAATATCCATTGCAACAGTCCAGGGAGTCATAGCAAGCTGTGTACTGGCTACCACACAGCCCAAGGCAAACTTTAATAGCTCCAGAACAATTTGCCTCCTTCAGGCTCTGAGGCTGAGCTTTGTGTGGTGCCCAGTCCCATAGCTGCCCCTGGGGCTGCCTCTGGGCTGAATAGCACTCACTGCAGCTTGCTGGGCTCCCCAGTTACTCTTTTACCTCCTGTGGGGGATGCTGAAGGGTACTGCCCATGTTTAGCACCCACTTGGCGTGCACCACCCCTGCATGCCCACAGTGGGCACTGCTGCTGCTGCTCAAACCCAGCAACGTGCGCAGTTTTAAAATGCCAGCAAGCTCGAGTGCTGCCTGGCACCCCAGCATGCAGGGTGGTGGCAGGGGACCTGGCTCCCGGGTACAGCTGCAATTAACACCAGCAATTCTGGTTACTGCCTCTGCTCAGTGCTTACAAACTGTGGGGTTTTATTTCACACATTATAAGGAATAAGGCAGCATTACTTCACGCAGAACTGTTCCAACACGGCAACTCAGACCATGTTGCTCCTAAGGCTCTTGGAAATTGGACTAGACAAACCCATGAAACACATCAGTGTTGAAATTGGCCACCTGTGACATTACTTTTAGAACAGATTTGCTCCTCCATTTTTAATTCACATGCTGCCTTGCAGTACCTCCACATCCAGACAAGTTCTTACAGAAAAGCTCAGCTAAACAATAACAACCACCACCAAAACAAACCACTGTTACCTACCTGTATTTACACAGACATAAAAACTAAGGCTAGCTTTTGCGGGAGCACAAAATCCATCCTTTGTCTGATCTCAACACTGCTGCTTACTGCTTGGGTGTAAGAAACTGTACAGAACAGCTATTTAGTCTGCTAAGGTGCTTTTTGTTCTGAATTGAGGAATTGAGGAAGTAGGAGCCCCTGCTTCCTGTTGCTGTTGTCAGATAACATCTTTTAGCTCATTTAGCTCTAGAAATGCAACTTCAGCTTGATTTAAATCGTTGTGACCTAGATGGAGTTAGACTCGTTCAGAAATGCATGTTTAATAACGTACAGTGTCAGTCTCTGTTCTGTAGATGTTCCAGCCACACGTTGTGCAACTACTGCATTAAAAATACCAAGAGTCAGTGAGGTTGGCAGAATGCTCAGTTCTCTTTTTGAGTCTGTGAGAGTCCTGAGATGAGGGAGGCACAGCTGTCATTACAAAAAGGCAACAAACACCTGATGTGCATGGCCTGGTATTTTAAAAGTGAGAAAGAAAGAGTACTTTTATTGTGCTGCTAACACTGCCTTTAAGGCCTGAGATTTGCAGCTGGAGAAATCGATGACAGCATTAATAGCTACTCTGGACAACCTGCGCTGAGCCGCTGGTCACCAGGATTTATTTGTGCCTCATCAAATTGCAGACTTTCCCAGCCCCGCCAGCAGATCCTGTTCACACTTTGGCTGAAGTCCTGTGTTTCGTCACTCCTGGCCTTAACCCCAAATCTGAACTTTACTGAACTGTTGGCTGACTCATAACCCCAGACTTAAAACCACTATATTTAACAGGTTCTTAGGAGAGGGTGGCTTTTCTTTTCTTTTCTGTTTTTTCCCTGCTGCTTACCTGGCTTTGGCAGCCCCACTTCCACTGGCAGTTCTCCACTCCCAACCCTATCCAACTCACACCCCAGCTATAGGTCTAGGGAGAACCCAGGGTTAACAGTTGGTACCCAAACCAACAACACACTCGAGCAGTCAGCTCCTGTGATTCTGCAGGAAGGTGCACAAATAACACTGGTCTACAGTGGACTTTTGTTCTTGGACTGTCTCGAAGCAGAGCCACACCTCATCGTTTATGACAACTGCAGACAGTGAAGTTTGCATCCCAGAAGACTTCACACTGTTCAACACTGATTTTCAAATTTCAAAGCTAGTGTCCATCTCTGGCTCCTACTCGGAAAAAAAAATTGGATTTATAAAGACATTAAAATACAGGTGCTAGCCATAAAGTAAACCTAATTCCAAGAGAGCAGGCAGATGAATTCAGCAGCACTTCGTATAAGAATGAAATCTTTCTTCTGCCCTTTCTCTGGATCCTGGAAAAACATTTCCTTGGCAGAGGGAGACCAGCTTCACGTTCTTTAGGGCTTGGGCAGCTCCAATGTTCTGGGTAAGACTGCACCCTCTCATCCCCTTCCCAATTATTACACATCCACTACCTTATGATTGCTCTAGAAATAGACTTTGGATTAGCTGAAGATCAGCACTGAATAAGGTCAGCACTGCTCAAGTTAACTTGAATATGTGCTTACCCCACCTGGCATTAAATCAGCACGCAGGCCCCTGCCTTCCAGAGCTGACCCAGACATCCCTCATCCAGGCTGCCTGCTCTGCAGCAGCTCTTTCTCACCTTCCCATCCTATCTTCCCAAGGAAAGAGGTATGCATCCTTAATCTAAGCAGATCCAAGTTTTCCCATTTAAGGTTATCAAGTCAGATGGAAAACCTATATTGATTATAAAGAATCTTTCGTAAGAACTGTGTGAAAGGAAGCATTTTGTATATTGCTTAGCTGCCATGTTGTCATATGCAGGAGAGTAAGAACACCCCAGGAAAAGTATTTTAGTTCAGATCCACTAAATGGCATTTAATCCCAAGTAACAGTGACACAGGCTAGGGACCACTGTTATTACATCACATAAGATTAAAAAAACCTGTTTCCCAAACAAGTTATTTCATGCAGCGATTCTTAACATTGTCTTTGTCCAAGTCTCTAAGTGTCAATGTATTGAAAACAGTTTTCTTCTTGTTCTACAATTCCAACAGCTGCTGAATTCAGAGATGCAAGTGAACTCTGCTTTCAATGATCAGCAGTCACATCAGTACTTTCCAGCAACACATTTATACTCCTGGGAGGTGTAATACTCTGGCAGGTTTTGTTTTCAGCAGTATAAAACAGGGCTGGATTTCATGTTCCCATAGCCATCAGTGTAATTCCATACAGCTGCAGTTTTCCAGTGTTCAACAGTGGCTAAGAATTAGAGCCATGGCCAAGCATGTACTGGTTACCTGCAACAGCCTGCCTGCTGCTCGTAGCCCCAAACCTCCTGAGCCATTCCAGCCTGCCCTGAAATGGCACGCCTCTAAGAATGCTGCATGTTTTGGATGCATTTTAAATTATCCCAGTGAACAAAGCTCACTTCTGTAATGATTTTGCTATACAGTTGACCTGTCTAATACATTTATGGGTTTCTTACACATTTCAAAACCATCAAAATGAAAAGACAAGTACTTAAAAGTGCACTGAACTCACAAAGGCACCCAGCAAAGATTTTCTGGCTGCAACAGCTTGCCATTGTGTAGAGATTCAGTTTCCACAAGGTTTCTAGTGCTGTTCCAAGTACTGAAATTCATAGCAGAGTACCAACTACACCGGAGAGAGAGTCATCTTCCAAGCTTGTTGAATGCTGTCTTTGCTGACAGACCTGCATAGTTTCTGGTCGCTTCATTTGTCTCCAAAGACACAGCAGATGTGGAGTGCTTCATTTGAACTGGTTATCAATCAGTGTTCCTTTCATCTTGGCTTTCTTGGCTTCCAACTCAGCCTAAGAAAATTATGACATGATATCTCAGAACATTTCCTTTTAGTGCTCCAGTGAGTTGTGTCTTTCTTATCCTAACATCACAAGCTTCTCACACCAGAAACAAGAGTAACTCAGTTCTTTACTGACTCCCTCCTCCCCTACAGTACAAGGGGACTGCCTTTAAAGTCATAAGATGTCCAAGTCTAACTGCACAGGTGACCATTTCATAGAATCACAGACTGGTTTGGCTTTGAAGGAACCTTTAAGATCATCTCTTTCCAACCCCCTGCTATTATAGGCAGGGACACCTCCCATGACAGCAGGCTGCTCACAGCCCCATCCAGCCTGGCCTTGAATGCTTCCAGGGATGGGGCATCCACAGCCTCTGGACAACCTTTTCCAGTGTCTCACTACTCTCATAGTAAAGAACTTCTTCCTAATATCTAGTCTAAATCTACACTCTTCCAGTTTAAAACCACATTCCCTTGCCCTGCTGCAACCTACCCTTATAAGAAGTCCCTCCCCAGCTGTCCTGTAGGCCCCCATCCTGAGATGGAAGCTGCACACTTTTCTCCCCTCCATCTACAACTCTCCTGCCACAGCAGGTAAGATCAGCTGTGATGTTCTTGCTGCTAATTCTTCAGGACACTTTTGTGCTGGTAGCTGTTGGCCTGCCCTGACACCTCAAGGTAAGGACCTGCTCTGTCCAGCATGCTTGGCAGCACAGCATTAGAGATGCTCCGACTGGCTGAGCCTCAGCATGGTCCCCCCAGTCTGTGTTCCCTGAACAACAGGCTGTGCAAATCTCCCTGCAAAAGCTCTCCTGTCTGTTAAAGTTAACAGTTCTAATGGACTTGTGTTCATCACTAAAAACAAACCACTCACCAACTCCTGTAGCCTTCTTTTGCTCATTCCTTTGCGTTCCAGCTGTTTCTCAATCACTTTTGCATTCTGTGCATAGGAATCTGCAATCTCCCTCTGAAACACAAACAGCATCGCTTTGCAATAGCAAACCCTGAACATCAACACCTCATCAAAACAGTGAGATGCCAGCTCTGAGCATTGGCACGACTGCCACCAAGGGCAGACAAAACTCACTGCTTCGATCTCCTCCTCTTCTTCATCGATTGTGGAAACAGTAACAGAGCTGAACTTGCCCATGTCTTTGGTCCGTTTGGTCATCATCACCTAGATAAGAAGCAAAGCATTTTGTTAAAACTTGGGAAAAGTCTTGAGATTATGGGTTATTTCCTCCTCCAAGGCTTTTAAGGTTTCTCATGCAAGTCACTAAGATCACCTGAACTCAGCTGGTGGCAAAGAAACACCCTCAACAGTTTCTGGAATTAGCGATGTGATTATCAGAATCAAACTCACTGACACTTCAGGCCAAATTTTGAGAACTGCCACACCTATTACTGATCTGACCTATTCACAAATGGAGGCTTTCAGGTGACTAAGCTTCAAAATAAGGCAAAGTCCACATTTCCAAATTTCTTTTGCTTTCTTTGTGCTGGGACTTCCAGATGCAGCAACCTCTGCAGTACTAAACTTAAGGCAAAGAGGGAGAAGACCCAGAACTGAGTTACGGTTCGCAGGTCCATTTCATTCTTCTTTCTTCCTTAATATGTGATTTCACTCACAGCATGCTGAAAAGGGGAGACAGCCCTTTCAGAAACTTCTAGAGCGGATTACCTTTTTGGGAGGTTCTTGCTTCTGAGTATATATGTTGGTTTTCCCAAAGCCCTGTCCAAACTTGACCACAGCACCATCGACAATGAAAGTCACCGGCGCATTCTTCTGTTGGTGCTGGTAGAAAAGCAGTAATCCACACCTGGAAATAAAAGCCCATCCTGCCGTGAGCAACCCCGGGTTCTAGACTCTTGTAGTCAGCAGACCAGCTAACAGTTACCAACGGAAACCACTCACTCACTTGCCACACTTCTTCCTGAACTGCCGCTCTATGCCTTCGGGCCTGCGGGAGAGACAGGAGACGTCACGGCCACGCCGAGCCACCCCGGCGGGTCCCCCCGTGCCCGGCCGCTCCGCGCCAACCTGCGCAGGAAGACGGTCTCCTCCTCCTCGGCATTGCAGAACTTGTGCGCGTGCTTGGCGGCGTCGATCACCCGGGCGCGGTCCCGCGGCCGCATGGGCAGCTTCTCCAGCTGGCAGTCTGCGGGCAGGAGACCACCAGGATAGCGGCACCGCCCCGCGCACCTCCCCCGGCCCCGCCCGCCGCCCCCGGCCGCCCGGCTCACCCAGCACCAGCACCATCTGCCCGCACAGGCAGTAGTAGACGTGCAGCGGTTTCTCGCCATCGTCGTACTCCTCGCGGTCGCGGGTGTCGGAGCAGACGACGGAGCGCGATACCACCTTCGGCATGGCGACGGCGGGGGACGGGGAGCTCTGAGGCCAGCGCGCAGGCGCAGTCTACGCGAGACCTCCGGTAGATCCGGCACGACTTCCGGTAGCTCCGGCACGACTTCCGGTAGCTCTGGCACGATTTCCGGCAGCTCTGAGCTGTCGCCCGAGTCGGCGGGACTGCCCACAGTGCGGAGGGAGAGGGGAACAGGAACGGCGGCACGGGCAGGCCGGGCTCTCCTTAGCCCGTCCGCAGATGAAGCGTGAGGGTGAAGCTGAGGAAGATGGGCCGCACCTAACACCCCCACCGGCAGAGACAGAAGCTGTTTGCTCTTGAGCTCCGTTACACACGCAGCGCAGGCCCGTTTCCCCCAGAGCCGCCGCGCTCACGCAGATCGGGCGCGCAGCCCCGCCCCGAAGCGCCCCCGCCGGGCCCTCCCGCATTCCCGCCTCACGGCCCGACCCACCAGCGCAGCCGCTGGGGAAGGCGGTTCCATCTTCCCCGTGACGTCACGGGCTCTGCTGCCCCCCCCCCCCCCTGGTGCTGTTGGGACGGGCCCGGGCCCCGGGGGCCCCCCCCCCCCCCCCTCTCCCGCGGTGGGGGGGCGCGGGGCCGCGGCACCGCGGTATCCGGCTCCGCCTCCCCCCCCTCCCGCGGCTGTTGGTACGTGCCGGGATCGCCCGGCAGCAGGCGCAGGGATCGGTGCGGCCCGGGGTCTCGCCCCGCCCCCGCCTCAGAGGTAGAGGCCGCGGCCGCTCCCGTTCGCTATCGCCGCCGCCTCGGTCGGAGTTCGCCGCCGTTCCCGGGCGCCCCGTCCTCCCTCCGGCGGTGTATGAGTGATTCGTAACCCCGACTCGCCATGTCCACTCCGGCCCGTAGGCGCCTCATGCGAGACTTCAAGAGGTACCGAGGCCGCCGGTGGAGGGGCAGCGGGGGGGGCGAGAGGGTGCGGGGCTCGGGCCGCCGGGCGCGGAGGGGGCCGCACAACATGGCGGCGGGGCAGGGCGCGCTCCGCCGATTGCGTAGCGCCGGGCCGCGCCGCCCGCGGCGGGTTACGCCGTTTGCGCAGCGGCGTCCGGCTCTCCTCCCGGGCTACGCCGAATGCGCAGGGGCGGGTCGGGGGGGCGCCGCGCTGAGCCCGCACTGCTGTGCCCGCAGGCTGCAGGAGGATCCCCCGGCCGGGGTGAGCGGGGCTCCCTCCGAGAACAACATCATGGTGTGGAATGCCGTCATCTTCGGGTGAGTGCCGAGCGGCGGGGGGCGGGCGCGGGCCCGGCCGGGCGCCGCCGTAACGCTGTGCTCTGCTTCTTTCCCCCGCAGGCCCGAGGGAACCCCGTTCGAGGACGGTGAGTGTGGCTGCGGGGTGGAGGGTGGGCGTCACGGCAGCAGGATTGGAGCCGGGGGGGGTGAGAGCGAGGTTTGAGGGAGTCCAGCACGGCCCAGTGCCCCGGGGTGTGTTCAGGAGGGGACAGCAATACGTGCAGCACAGCCCAAAGCCCGGTGTACGGCTGCTGTCAAAGTGCCATCATTTGAGATACGTTCCTTCTGACGTTTCGGTGCTTTGCCCGTAAGTCCTGTGCGAATGGAATTCTGTGTTGGCATCTGTTCTGTTCAGCTGCAGTCGGTGGTACCCAGGGTTAAAGGTTGAAAGCAGCTTTTAGTTTCTATAGCTGCCTCCACAGACTCTGACCCAGGCCTTCTCTAGGCAGCTTCAGTTTGGCCTCGATGCCTCTTACAGCCTTACTGATGTTGTGAACACTTCAGCATCACTGTGAGACCTTGTTAGATGTGAAATGCTGTCTGAATGAAATCAAGGATACATTTTTTAAGATGCTTCGGGTGCAGTCTGTAATTAATCCTAGATCTCTGTGACTCATGCCAAAAATATAATCAAAACTTCTCAACTCTTACATCGTTCTTGACTAGCTGCTTGTTTATCATTGGGTGAGCATCTGAAAATCCAGATGTTTTCTGTGAGGATTTAATATATTTTAAGTATTTCAGGCCTAAAAACTCCAAAATCTACAGTTAATACTTCTAATTGATTAGTTAAGAATCCTGCTGGAGGAGCTTTTCAGAGCACTACTGTTTGGAGCTTCCATGTTCCATAACACTGTACATAAAGCTGGTAGACCAAATACATTCTGTTATCTTTCTTAGAGAATTGTTTGAGCTGGAAGAGACCTTTAAAGGTTATTTAGGCCAACCTCTGTGCAATAGATAGGAAAGCTTAGGGTTGAGGGTTCCCTTAAACTTCACTGAGGGTTGCTTCTGCTGCCTGGCCTCCTGTTGCTCTGCTTCTCCCAGCAATCTGCTGACTGGGGGCAGAGAGGCTCTCCCTGCAGTGTGGTAAAGCACAGGTTGTTGCTGTGGTCAGTCTCTTCCAGTACAACGTGAGTTTAACAGGTAGCATAATGGTTGTTTTCCCATATATTTCCACCTAGTTGCAGAAGGTTGGAGGCTGCTTTACAGATCTGTGCTGGTTTGATTTTTGTCTGTGCTTGGGTAGCATTGTGCCTTTATCTTGAAAACTTGTGGCACCTTGTTCTTGCAACAGCCTGAAGTCCACTTGCCTATGCTACTGCTGTCCTATTGCTTTGGCTGATCTTACAATCTTGGTGGGTGATGAACTGCTGTTTTCTTAGCAGTGTTTTTCACAGTGCACTCTCAGGAAAGCAGATCATGTTTGTCACTGTTTCTCTGGGACGTACTTTATGTTGTGCTAGATAACAAATGCTGGATGGAGCCCAGAGATATGGCACTGCTGATGCCTGCTCTGCTCTCTCCCTTCAGTGAGAGGACAGGTGGTAGCACAGTTCAGATGCAGTTGAGCTCAGTGTAGTTAAAATTAAGAAGACTTTTATTTATAGTGTGGAGCTGTTATTGGGGCTTGTTTTGTTCATGCTCTTGTGGATCCAAGGTACACTGGTGCACCTCTGTATTGTTGTTTCTAGTCTCTGTCCCTCCTGGGTAAGACTTCAGGTTGTGAAAGTAGGCTGTGAAAAATGTCAGTTGTTGTAGCTTTAATAATTTCAGCATGGTGGGAACTGCTGTTCTTCATCCTTGTACTGGTGAGTCCCTTTTTCAGTCTCAGCTTCTGAGCTTTCATAGCTTTGCCTGAACTGAAAGCCCTAAGCTCAAATGC
Organism: Centrocercus urophasianus; assembly: GCF_019232065.1. NCBI lineage: Eukaryota > Metazoa > Chordata > Aves > Galliformes > Phasianidae > Centrocercus > Centrocercus urophasianus. The sequence goes on along the minus strand of NW_024884800.1, from coordinate 16,354,338 downwards.
ATGTTTACGTGCTGTTCAAAATGCTGATAACAACCCTCCCTCCCTTCCACCTCCAGACATTCGAGGTGTCTTCTCAACTGAAGGATGACTTGGCCTGTGAGCAACTGCTAATTTAGATCAGCAGCAAAACTTCCATTTCCTGCTTTGAAAGCATTGAGTTGCAGATGTCTGCAGTAGGACCTCAAGGATGTTTATCTTGCCTTTACCATATTTCTTAGAATCTGTTGTGCTTGTGGCATGTGAACGGGTCATGTTGCCCCTGTGATGGAAACCCAAGCTCCCCCAAGCTCTACAGACCCGTTTCTCTGAAGCTGAATTTTGATGCTGTGGTTAGCGCAGGATTCCTGGCGTGAGGAGAGTTAAGTAATAGCTACTGCAGTATCCTGTCTTCCTGTCATCGTGCAGGCAGCTTGAACAGAGAAAGCAATGCATTTGCCCTCAGTATGGCTTGTCCATTACCAAAGGAATATGGGGTCAGTATCCTCAGGTGGGGGAGGCAGGGCTGTCACTGCGTTATGGGTGCTGATGTGGAGGCTTGGCAGGGCTGTGGGCACTGCGGGGCCAGGCACGGGGCTTGGAGGAGGCTCCTCTGAGCTGAGGCAGGAGAAACAGATGGACGAGGTAAGCGCAGAACAGACGTGGGAATGTTCTGGGAGCAAGATGATCCCAGCATTTGTAGGATGACAGCGAATACAAAAACCTTTGTTGTAAACTTGGCTGTCAAGAACAGGTTGGAAGGATGGCGAGTTGAAAGCTGTAAGGTTGGTGATGCTGTGGACAATGAGGGACTCGTCCCAGCAGTGTGTTGTTGTCACACCCGTCCTATTTGTGTGAGTGACCCCGGGCTGCAGTTCACCGAGTCCTTGGAACTGTCTGCTAACAGAGCTCAGCAGTGAGCATGCTGCAGGACTTCTTTCAAAGAGCCATTGCTGCTTGGGATCCTGACTTGAGTCGGGAGATACTGCAGCTGGAGGCTGCCCCGCCACGCACTCGGGTTGGCACTCAAAGTAATGCTGTCCTGTCCCCAGTGAGACGGGTGGCTTCCCCATTTGTAGTTGTTTTAAATGGATTCTAAGACCAGACTGCCCTTGATTTGTTCTTTGGCCATCTTATCTGTCTCCTTTTGCTTCAGTGGGTGTTCTAAAATAACGTTCCTTTTCTTGAGTAAATTTACTGAACTTTGTTATTTGAAGGTTTGAGCTTGATTTGTACCCTACTGCTTGCTTGGTCAGTCTTCCACAGTAGTGCCTGCTTCAGTACTTCCTGAAGAGGGTACTGCAAACCAGAGCTGGGAAACAGTACTTGGGAGTTCCTCCCATGTTTGGTTGGTTCTAAAGCTCTCCCATCACCAGGGTTGTGCCTTGTGGGGAATGGAGGTCTGGGGGATGTCTGCAGCTGGCAGTTTGTTACAGACTTTCTAGCCTGTTTTTCAGGCTGGTCTCAAATCTGTCTCTGTGCCCCTGGATTAGCAAGAGTAAAACTCAGTAGCCTCATCGCAGGCTTCTGCTTCATTGAGTGATCTTAATGCACAGACTTCTCTTGTTTGGAAAACTGTAATGTTCTTATTGTTCCTTTGCTTTCCAGTAGGATGGCATGCTGTTGGCTCTGTGCTCTTACGTTTTTGGGCTGCTAATAAAAATAGCCAACAGGCAAAAACTTGTTTTTAGGCAGCTGAGACTTCCCACTGCGCAGAAACTGTTCCACTTTGAGCTGCACAGAAAGCTGTCAGACATCCATACTGACTTAGTGTGCAAACTGGAACATCAGAGCAATGACCTTTGTTATAGTTTACAGCCTTGCAAAGAAGGAATCCCCAGTAATTCCTGCAGTTCCGTACTGGTCTGTAAAAAGGGGTCAAAAATCTGTTCTTTGGCTACCAGCTGTTGGTATGCTTGCCAGACAAATGAGGGAACAGCCATAGCTAGTGCCAGGAAAGTCCCAGCAGGAAGCGAGGATGAGCTTTGTGTCTGAGCCCCTGAATTCTCTTTTGGGCACTGAGTGGGGGCAGGGACGCTGTCCCTGATGGTGTCAGACCACCTCTTCAAAGCCAGGTGGTACACCTGCTGAGCAGCTTGCCTGGCTGTTAGTGTAGGGTCTGGTGTGCTCCTCCCACAGGAGAGCTGTGTTTGTACAAAGGTGCTTCGGGTGTCCCTGGGCTGCATAGGCACTTCATATCCCAGCACCTGCAGTGTGGTGGCAGAGTGAAGAGGTCACTAGCAGTGCTCAGTCCTTCACACCCATGTTTGGGCTGCTTACGTGTCAGACTGCTGATTGTCAGATTGCCACAGCCTGGAGAGAAGGGCTAAAATCAGTCAGGTTGGTGCACTGCTAAGACTGGTTGGGCTGGGACTTCAGCAGCCGTTCCCAGCAGAAGGGTAGCTAACCTGAAGTCAGTGGCCAGATTGTTGTTTAGAATCTCTAGTAAGAATGCTGCTTGCAATACTGCTTGCTTAACACTGTGATCTCATTACCTGATTAAAAAAAAAATAATCCTTTGAATCTAAGCACCTTTTAGCATTGGCAGGAGGGACTGCCATAGCAGAGAGAAGTACCAGGGTAGGACTCAGCAGTCTGCATTCCGTGCCCAGCAATGGATTTACAAGCACAGTTCTATCAGTTGATGACTATATAGGAATGCTTCTTGGTCATCTCATGTAAATTTGTTCCAAATAAAGCTAATGTATTTCTTTTTCAACTCCAGGAACATTCAAACTTACAATAGAATTCACAGAAGAATATCCAAATAAGCCACCTACTGTTAGATTTGTCTCTAAAATGTTTCATCCAAATGGTAAGTATTCACACAGTACATTTAATTTAGCTTTCTGTAAGTGCTGTAGAAGTAGACTTTTATTATAAGAGTTTCCACTATCTAATAAGCACAGTTCCAGTGTGCTTCTGTGTAGGTGACTGTGTGAGCTGTGCTCAGTCTTGGGATGAGTAGAAGATGCTTCCTAGCCTGCAGGTGGTGCAGCACTGTTTTGCAAGGCTCCTCTTTCAGCTGTCTGCTGATACATGTGACAGAAGAGAGAACTTGAACTTTTCAAGTTATTTGCTGTTCTCTATACATACATGTACATAATTACACTTGTGATTGCAGTTGTCTTCTGTCATTTTTTTCATACAACTGGGGGCCTGTATGAATGCTATACCTTGAAATGCAGTACTGGTTTCCAACTGCAGCCAGTAAATCACTGAATCAGTCCCTTCCCTTGGTTCCTTTTCTCAGAGGAATACCAGCTTCATGCACACCTGCACCTTATCAGGTATAGATAGCTAAGTAAGCTGCATTCACATAGCAAGTAAGCCTGCGTGGGCTCAGTGCACTGAGGGAAGGTTTTGTACAGCTGTCATGAGACTAGGCATTGGTGCTGTAGATATATTCTGGGGAAACCTTGTATGTAAACAGCTCTTTTTTTAGTGCTCCTTATTTGGATCACATGTGGAAAGCTGAACATTTTTGCCTTCAGTCTCTCGGTGGTTTCATCTTTCCATAGCGGTGGCTGCAGTGTCACAGAGAAGCTTGGCATTGAAGAATAAGCAGGGTTTGAGCTTGAATGCTTGAGGCAGCTGCCAGTGACAAGCTTCATCTCCTACATGCAGGCCTGTCTGTTGGAGTTCAGTCTGCCACACAGTTCTGGCTTCTGTCCTGTTTGTCAGTGTATGGGTTTTCAGGATCAGACAATGCTAGGAAAAACTGAGCAGCTGTACAATTTGTTTTAAGCCATTCTTCTTGAACCTTTTCTAGTCTATGCAGATGGTAGTATATGTCTGGATATTCTTCAGAATCGTTGGAGTCCTACTTACGATGTCTCTTCCATCTTAACATCCATACAGGTAAAAAAGATCCCTGCATGAAAAGGCAGAATGAAATTAGGATGCTTTCTTTTTTTTTTTTTTTTAAAAAAAAAAAAAAAAAACAACTCAGGAAAAGCACTGTTGGCTCCTCAGAGCCGGTAAAGGAGCTAAATGTTGATATATTTTTAGGTGTGAATACTTACTGTGTGTAAATTAACCAGCCTTAGAGCTGCACAGAGGTTGCTGGAGGTGCCAGCTCTGGATTGCACGGCCGAAAGCTTGCAGTAACTTACAGCTGGGGCAACGCAGGGCGCCCTGCCCTTATCTGGATGAACTTCTGCCCCCTTGCTAACACGGGTAGTGTAGAGAATACGTTGCAGGAACGGTGTACGTCCACGTGTCTGAGCATCTTTTTTCTTTTTGTGCAGTCTCTGTTGGATGAGCCAAATCCCAACAGTCCAGCAAACAGCCAGGCAGCTCAACTATACCAAGAGAACAAGCGGGAATATGAGAAACGGGTTTCTGCAATAGTAGAACAGAGTTGGCGTGATTGTTGACCCAGGATGATGCAAATGAACACTCTGGTGATGAGGAAAGTATATGAGGTGTCTGAGTCATCTTCATCCTAGCATCACTGCATTTACTTTGAAAGCAGAATAGCTGTTGTGCCGTTGCCACCCTCCCTTGCTGAAGCTTCTTCTCCTTGGACATAATAAAGCACCCACTTTGAAGTCAAATGTACTGTACTTGGGTTACTTGCAAAAGAATTACTGACGCTGAATTCATTTTCTGTGGTCCCTCTCCAGTCTTAGGGCAGTATTGTGCATTTCTGTAGTGTACACTAAGCTTTTAATTGTAATTGTGTTATACACAGTGATGCTTATGTGTAGCTTGACAAAAGGGATGTTTATATACATACACATTTTTTAACTGATATTACTAAAGTGCTGATCTGTCCAGGCTGGTCGTTTACTATTGGTTTAGACCCCACTGCATTTGTAAGTACTGAGTGAAGATGTTTTTTTCTTCATTTGCATTGGTTTCCCAGGTCTTAACTAGTTTGTAAGAACGCCAGTCACTTCTGCACTTCACAGGGGAGATTTATGTACAGATATACATAAATCGCTTCAGGTGTGGTACTTTGATCTTTACTTGGGGTGAGAAATAAAACCTCTTTGTTTTTTTTTTTAAAGTAAAGTAGTGTGTTAAGGGACATGCCCATGGAGACTGCTCCACTGACGTCCTGTAGTCCTGTTACTGAGGTGTTACTGGACAACAGCAGATAGAGCTGCGGTACTCTTGAGTTACAGCCCTTCCGTATTAAGGAAGGGGTAAAACCTGAAGTGTTCCAGAGGTGGAATTATTCTCCTTTTAGTGTCTTCTTCCCTCCCCTTATCTTTACCTGAGAAAGATAAGTTATTGGGTATCCAGCTTTGCCTCGAGGAAAGTTTGAATAAAGTATGGGGTAGGCACTTCAGTCTCTGCAGTTCCCAATCTTTGTAGTTTACTGTGGTTTATGTGAGCTACTGCTGCATGCTTGAGTTAGTTTCTCTTCAATTTTATCAAAGTATTTTTTCAACTCTGAGAAAACAGTTGTTAAGTCCAGACTCTTTTTTGTACGGCTAAGTTTGTACATTTGGATACAGTTCCTAAAGCAGCAGTGTGGGATGAAACCTACAATTGTGTTGTCCAATGTTCCAGTGTCTTTTGTGTGCACATTGGTCTGTTAGTTAAGAAGTATAACTTTGCACAAGTAACCCATGTAAGAAACTGTACATTTTTCAAAACTTGTAAATAAAGTGTAACCTTAATGCTTATTGTATAAATAGGCAAGAGGTGTGTAACTGTGGTTATTCTGAGGCAGCAGGAGGCATCTCAGGCTGTGTGCAAACATCTACCACCAAAGCTGGGGCGTGCTTCCAAATGTTTGGGGCAGGAGCTGTGCTTGGGCTGAGCTGTGTGTTCACAGTGCAGAGGTACAACATGAGCCCTTCAGATGGAGGAAGAACAGGCCTGGATCAGCTCACAAGGAGATGGAAAAACAGGTACCTGCAGGAAGCTCAGGACAGCGCTCCTGGGAGTAAGCTGTTGCAAAAAAGCCTGCAATAGTGTGTTAGTGACAGTAGCTGACAAGGCTCAGTAACTAATTGACATGAGAGTCATACTTTTGAAGGGGAGAACGTGATGAAAACCACTGGCATCTGACAAAAGCAGGTACTGCTCCTTGGCTGCACAATTAAGACAGTCTGATAGGTTCTTAAAAAAGGCATTAGCCCATCCGTGTGACAACGCTGCACTCACTGGGCAGGCCTTCTGCCTTCCGCAGGGCAGCCTTTCACCACTGCAGCTGTGCTTAGTCACACTTGCTAGCTTTCCTAAAGGGCTGTCTGAGCTGAACCCTTGTAATTGCTACTTAGCAATGTCAAAAAGCCAACTGCAAGAGATAGATAGGGGTCATTCCATTTCATGCACAGGGATAGAGCTGACAGGCCCTTTGGAGTGTATGGACAGAGTATATCTGGCTCAAGTAATCTTGATTCTTAAGCATCTGTTGTGCAAAACTTGCCCAAATCAAGAGCCAGTCGAGCAACAACCATCGAGTTACACAGACCAAACTAAGGGCTGGTGCAGAGCAAACTCCCAACAAACTTCCCAACGCCTGGGAAGACTGAAGCCAACCAGATGGTATATGAGGGACCGTGGCCATTTCCCTGTGCCTGTGTAACTATTTCTGCCTTTACAGCAGGCACCTTTCTGAACGGCTCACGTTCGTCTCATATCATAGCATCACCTGCCCCACTCCCTCCATTTTTGTATCTCTTGCTACTCACTCAAAAACAAAGGCTGGCATCAGCCCTAAGGCAGCCAGAAATGAAAAAAACTCACCTTCACCGCTTTCCTATGCAAGTCCTTCATCAACTAAATTTCAAACCATACAGAGCTGGTTCCAGGGAGCTTACAAGCCACATAAACACAGGCGATGAAGCAGAGAGCGATTCTTCAGCTCTAACGGTCACCAAAAATACTCCCACTAATTCAACCAGGAACAACAGAGGTACCCAACCTGGTACAGATTTACAGCCACGAGGCAGGGATGCTACCCAGCATAGCAAACAGCATCGCCTTGTACAGACTCACTGCTGCTAACTACTGCTGTGGTGGTGCCACATCCTGCACCCCCTCCCGTGCTGTTCAGCAGAAAGATTTCTCAGCCCAACACTGCCCTGGGGCTCTTGCTACTTTTCCCAGTGGCACCAAGCTCGAAGGACCTGCTGCAGAACCCAGCTAGGAGGGGGAGCTGCACTCCTGCCTGCAGGAATACTCGGAAGTAGCAGGCTTCTTCCAGACTCCTACACTGCCATCTGCTTTAACCCACCATCCCTGGGAGCAGAATTCACAAGTAGAATGCACAATGCACGAATAAAGAAAAACCCTTTCAGAGTTTTCTGCCACTGTCCTTCAAAGGCAGCAGCAGCAGCATGTTTTTATTTCAGGTGCCCAAGCTGAAGCCACCCAGTTAAAGACAGGAAGAGATGCTCTCTGTCCCGAGCGAGTCTTACCTGTAAGTGAAGTCCTCCAGGAGAACCTCCTCCTTTTTTTGGCTGAAAGTTTCTCCAAATGCACATCTCTAGGATCTTCTGCTCCATCAGCGAGGCTCAGCCACCCAGTATTAAAAAAGAACAGTGTAAGAAATGAAAACACAACATAAAGAAATGAAGAGATAATATGGGAAGCAGATGAACAAAAGCAATAGCTGAGGCATAAGCCAACAGGAGAACGGGAAATAATTATCCCAGTAGAAGTGCTTTCACCAGCTGTCCTCGCACAGAGAATCAGCAGGCCCCACTGGTGACAGAAGAACAGCATCTCTGGACAGATCTCCCACTCAGCTCTTCCAAGGTCTCTGCCTGACCTCCCTGCTTTCCAGGCACGATGTGGGCGCTCCCCCAAGGCTCGCACAGCTCCATTTCATGGCCCTGCTGGAGGCACGGCCCACGCAGCAGCACAGCCTGCTTCCCAGGCAGGAGCAGCAGAGCAGCACTCCTGACTCCAGGAGCAATTCAACAAGATGCCACACTTGACAGCACTTCAGAGCAATGCAACCATTTGCTTGCGAGTTGCCCTTGACATAGAACAAGCAGAGGTACATTAACAGAGCAGAGAAATAATTAGGCACAGATTTAATTTTGCTTGGGTTAAAGGGTGTATATTCAAAGTAAAAAAATAAGTTATGTAACATTCCCCACAGGCTACACTAGCATCTCTGACACGTGGGCTCCGTGGTTACCTCCAGTTTTTGTATCTCACACTTCTCTGTGGTATTTACATACGTCAGGCAGTGCTCTAAGGTTAACATCCACTGGAATCATCTAAGTCCTGTACACTGGTGAGAAAGGTGCATTCAGTGACTGTCAGTATGGGGGGCTCAAGGTAAAAGCCTACGAATAAAGCCGTACTGTTACAGTGGATATGGACATTTCTCCACATCCGTACACAGCACAGACATCTTGCTCCATACACCTTTCTTAAGAATCAATGCAGTTTTCACACGTTTCTTTTTACACAAAAGCTGACAAACTTGTTTGTTGGTTTTTTTTTCCAGAAATAAAGCTGTATTTTTATTTATTGTCATCAATACCAACTTTACATACAGATTTATTCCTCCAAACTGCATTTCCTTTGCTTTTTATCCTTTTTGTTTTTAAAACAAGGCATTTTTTCCTTTCTTGGTCAAAAAGGTTATGAAGAGTAAGGGAAGTATAATTTTAAATGGTGTCCAATTCCTTCTGGTTGGACATGTGTTTTTGCTATTACAAAACTATTAAAATGTGAAGGAACAAGTAATATCAAAGACATACAGTAACAGCACTACTGATGGCTGTTGGGTTGTGCTAATGTGCTCAAATAGAACTTGGCCAGTCCTAATTGTCTAGCAACGTTTTAGAAATCATATGAGCAAAGTAAAAGATTTTAACGTTAACGTATCACGCAACAAGAAATGCAGCATCTCTTTCTTCAACCAGGTATCTAGAAATGTCTTTTGTAATTTTCACCAGTAAAATCGGGCAGTGAACCTCAATTTGCTTGAGGCATGATAAGCTCATAATGCCCAACGTGGCCTTCTTGCTTCAGCTGGTCCAACAGATCCTCCTTGCGCCGCTTTCTGCTTACCACCAAGTACCTGTCATGGCCCTGGCCATGAGATTTACTTTTGAGACCATATTTTTGGGCAATCTGATGGATCTGCTTCCGTTCATCGTTGGTCAGTTCTGTAGAGAATGTCAAGTCGACGTGACTGTCTGAGTGGGCATAGTTTCGAATGATCTGCTCAATGTCTCTTTTAGCGATTTTATTTACCCTCTCCACATCCAGCCCCAGCCCTTCCCTTTTAAACTGCTCCTTCACTGAAATAGGTTCTCTAATTCCTTCGCCATCCTTCCCGAGGCCACCACCCTTCCAGCCCATCTTTCTTAAGATTTGATTCCCAATGTTATCTTCTTTGATTTTCTGTTTCAAAGCATCCTCTGCCGATCGCCCCCGGATCTCATTTCTGGAGATGACGTCTTCAACGGTGCCTTTTTTCAGATTGTTAACAACAGTTGGCTGAGTCTTTTTGAGGATTTTCACAGCTTCCTCTGCTGCCTCATGCTTGACAGATTTCTTCACTCCGACTGCTTCTGCGATGAATTCATTTTCGAGCAGCACCTTGCACTTCCATCGCATGCCCGTCATCCTTTCGAAGACGTACTCGACCGTCATCTTGTTGAACTGAGCCGTGTCGTTCAGCGTGCACACCGGGTTATCGGAGTTCTCATAAACCACGAGGTCCTTCAGGTCCTTCTTCCTCCCAGAGCCTTGCGATGAGCGGCCCACCTTCTGAACCTGGGTCATTTTGATGGCTGTTAGATTCGACTGCGTCTTCTGCAAAATCTTCAGCGCTTCGTCAGCTGCAGCATGCTTGCTGGTCTTCTTAGTGCCATATCCCTCAGCTAAGCAGTGATCTTGTAGAAACACTCGGCAACGCCACATGCGGTTGGGCATGTAGTCATATTTATATTCAACACACATTTTGTTGTACGAGGCAGAATTGTTCAGTATTCCTATTGCGTCGCTGGCATTCTCAGTGAGGACAAAGCTAGTCCAGTGCTTGCTGGTGTTAGGGGAAGCTTTGGCGGGTTCAGCGCCGGGCTGTGCTGGGACGCAGTCCCTGTTGGCTACTACAAACTCCTCGTGAGGTTTGAGAGCAGGAGGGAAATCTGGGCTACTCACACCTGCCTGGCACACCACCAGGTCTTCGTGATAGGTGTGCCTGAACTTCCGCTGCACAACCCGAACTTCTACAGACTTCTGCAGCAACTTGACTGCCAGCTCTGTGGCTCGATCCCTGGATCCATTTTTGCTGCCGGCGTAACCAGTGGTCAAGTAGACATTCTGACATCGTACTTCACAAGCAAAGCCATCTGTCAGGAGCTTCTTACTCTTTGGGAGGTCGGCGGGGGCAATTTCTTTCAGAGGAACATAAATATATTCAGGATTTGTCTTGCATGCCTGAATTGAACGTGTCAAGAGATACGTATAGTTAATTTTATCGGTCCCAATGTTTGTGTCTGGGTTAGCAAGATTTTTCCAAACAGCTGCTGACAGTTTCTCAATAAAACTCTGCTTCAGCACTATAGCAGATGGAGGGAAAGTCTCTGATACAGACTGGACAGTTGAGGGAGGAACAGAAACCTGCAGCGTGCCACTTGTGGCAACGTCCGTACTGTTCACAGCCTTATTGGGAGTCGCTGCCTGGCTCGCAAAGCCAAACCCAGCTGAGTTGGAGATGTGGGGATCCACTCGCTGGGCATTCTCAAAATGAGAATCTATACAGTTTTCAGCTGGCCGTGTCACACCATCTGAATTTGCTTCTTGGTGCATTTCCTGTGTTTGGCTGTCCAGAGAATCTTCCTTCTTGCCATCCTTCTCAGCACTGGCTACGAAGTGGATGGGTTCAAAACGTGGCCGCACACGGAACCTAGGGACCTTCTGGGGAGGCTCAGGAACCTCCTTCCGCTCTGGACCTAAAGGGTGGAAGAAAATTACAAGATTACCAATAAATACATGCAGTGACAGAGAGAAATGCTTTCAGAGTCATCTCCAGAAAGAGCATGCAGAATTCGTGCATAGAATTACCTCTGAGACGCAAAACAAATTGTTCCTTCTGAATGTCTGCAATTGATCAGAACAGAGCATTTGTCCTTATGCAGGTCGCTTTGTGCTACCTCCAGCTTCCCATCTAGCATTCAAAAATCACTACATCTTCAGTTACAAGGATTTTAGGTCTGACTCGCTCACTCTGCCCCACAGCACTGCCCACTGAACCCATCCACTCATTTCTGAAGTGAGTCCACATTAATGGCAGACCCCATATATTAACCAGAAGAAATGCAAATAGGGAACAATATCCTGATATACAGAGCTTCTGGAGAAAATGACAAAGAGCTGATAAGCAAAGATGCTACGTCTAAAAGATAGCTACACAAGATTTCTTCTGTGAAGACTTCTGCCACCTCAGGAGCAGAACACCCGTGAATCTGTGGGTTCCAATGAGATGCATCCCAGAGTCCTGAGGGAACTGACTGACATAGTTGCCAAGTTGCTTTCGATGGTATCTGAGAAGACGTGTCATCAGCTGAAGTCCCTGGTGACTGGAAAAAAGGCAGCATAGCACCCACTTTTAAGAAGGGCAGAAAAGATAATCAAGGGAGCTACCGACCTGTCAGCCTCACCTCTGTGTTAGGGAAGATCCTGAAACTCCTGGTAACTATGTTAAGGCATGTGGAAGAGAGGGAGATGACCAGAGGAGGGCCACAGAAACGATCCAAGGGATGGAGCAGCTCCCTAGGAGGACAGGCTGAGAGCTGGGGCTGAGCAGCATGGAGAAGGGAAGGCTGAGGGGAGAGCTGAGAGCGGCCTGCCAGTATCTAGAGGGGCTGAAAGAAGAAGGGGACAGACTCTTGAGCAGTCAGTTGTAAAAGTACAAGGGAAAATGGTTTCGAACTAAAACAGGGGAGATTTAGATTGGATGTAGGAAGAAGTTGGGTTTTTTTAAGAGTGGTGAGGCACTGGCAAAGGCTGCCCAGAGATGTGGAAATGTGGAAATGTGTTTCCATGCTTGGAAACACACAAGATGAGGCCGCAGATGTCCCTGTTCACTGCAGAGGAGTTGGACTAAATGAGCTCTAAGGGTCCCTTTCAAATCAAACAATTCTAAGATTCAGAGATTTTAAGACTGTACGGTGCAGCCCCCTCCCTCTGCACTGAAGTGGCACATGCATGCAACTCCACCAGAGGAGCAAAGGGCCACCTCAGCACCTTGGAATGAACCTGACCCAATGCCAACGCGTGCAGCTGTAATACAGGTCTGGTAACATCTGTCCAGTCATCACACTATCAGCATATTTATCATGAACTAGTTCACTGCAGTTGAAAAGAGTCCTTCCTATGCAGACACTCAAATCACGTGGCAAAGCTCTTATGAGTATTAAATCCTTCAGTCGTCGCTGTTTTGATGAATTATGGCAAAGTTTACATTTCTTGCTCAACGTGGTATTTTGATGACTGCACTGCAGCAACATCTAAAGGCTCTTCCCAGCACAAGAGCTCTTTGCTGTGTGTGGCACACAACAGGGAAGGAACCCTTCCCACAGAGCTGCTGCCTAAAAGAAATACACAGCAGGGATAAAGCAGTATTTTTCTTCATTTTGCAGATGGGGCAGAGAAGCACAGAAAGATGACTGGATTATCAAAGAAAGAGAAGAAACTCTGGCAGAGCTAGGGATTGCATCCAGGTCCAGGCAGGAGTCCTGTACGTCCAAGCACCTGCATTTTAAAAAGCCACACTATTAACCAACACTGCCCCACAGAGCAGAGGCCTGCTGCTACATCCACAACCCACCCCAGGCACAAGTGGCTCCCTGTGCCCTCCCTCCTGAGAAGTGTTCTGACAACTGGAGTGGAGTAGAGCCAGAGGAGGAAGCTGCCACACAGCCTGCCCACTTTGCCCACTGCATTTCCTCTTCTGGAACAGCTGCAGCTGAACCCCTATCCCTGAGAACAAGGGCTCTGCTGAGCTACGTGCGACTCCTCCAGGCCAAGTAGGAAATAAAAGGAAAACACCCAACATCCATGCTCCAGGCAGGTCCTATCTGAAAACCAGTACAATAACTGCTTCTCAGGTCAGAACATCACTTCGCTACATCAAAGAAGGACAGACATACAGTGGTATTTAATGATGCAGGTCCAATTCCTTAACATTGTAATTAGCAAAAATCTATTACATAGCAATTTCAAGCAACAATTATAGTTTACTTAAGCAAAAAAAGAACTTTGCCTGAATTACATACGCCTGATGACATGGTACAGGAAGAGAAGAGTTGCAGTCCTGCAGTGCTCACTGTGGCCGCTGCTCCCCAGCCTGCCACGTTACCCTGCAATTGCCAGGCTCCCTGCAGCCCAGCCTGCACCCAGCAGCAGGGCCAGACCCCCATGACACACAACCAATGCACTCACTGTCAGGTGGGGACCGCTGTCTCTTCAGCTTCTTGCTGGGGACCAGTTCAAACGTCGGCATCTCCCCGATGTCGATGCCCTCTGCCATCTTGAGAACCTTTTCCATGACCTGCGAGCCATACCTGTGTGGATCCAAAAACAAACCTTGTCAGGAGTGTTCCCACAAGGGGCACCTGGCCCCACCACCAACCCCCCCACACCTGTTCCAAGCCTAAATCACTCCTACAGTCTCTGTGTCAGCTGGGATTCCAGTACCTCAGCGCCTGCCCCAGGCAGACAACTCAGCCTCGCACAAAGCACAGAATAAAACCAATAAAACTATTTATGTTTGAGATGCAGAACGTGGTCCAACAGAAGAGCAAGAGAGCAGGCACAGGCACATGTCACCAGCAGTGAAGTCACGGACACCAGATGACAAGGACACTCTCTGCCTTTATTGACTGCTCTCTAAAAAAAGCCACGCTCCTTTTTAGCTTGGTAGTTGTGCATGAGGGTTTTAAATCCCTGAGCCATGGAGAAGGTGAGGTGGCTGCAAGCACGTGGGCAGGACCCCATCCGACTTGGCTGTACAGCCCTGACCATCTAAGCTTCCCATTGCTCCTGGGACCTGACACGTTTTCAAATCATTTGCAAGTCCAAAGCTGAATGATAAAAAGGCAAGTTTTTCTTAAAAAGGCAAGGAAAACTTAGAAATACAGCACAGAACTATATTCTGACAGCTCTGCACTGTGATTCAGGAAGGAGAAAAGGCAATCTTGCACCTGTGCAGTGAAGTGCTCATCTTCAAGACAGCAGCCAGTGAAACAGTAACCTAAATTAGCTTTTAAACACTCCTGTTCCAAAGGCTCTGTTAATCTGTTCACCGTTCACTCGGGAAATGGCCTTCCTGCTCCCGAGAAGCAGGCAGAAACGAGACCCACGTGCAATCCTGAGAGATGTGCACACACAGCAGCACAGTGTTTGCTTCACCCACTGACACCCAGCTCTGTGCCACTCCCCTGAGCGCGGGAAGAAGTGCTGGGACAGATGGGAGGAGCGGTGCAGTGGTGACAGCCCTCACCTACAGCAGGGATGGGAGCCTGGCTGGCTGTCTGCATCTTGCAGAGGGAAAAGCACGTTGCCTCGGACAGCGGCATCAAATGTGCTGCCCTCTTCTAGCAGGCTTCCAAACAGCATTTTGGGAGTGTCACTCCTCACAACAGATGGTCTCGTTTGGGGTATGGCCTGGAGGAAGGCCAACCTGTCCTGCTATCAGCTTGTCTAACCTGGTCTTTGAAACTTCATCTCGTGGAGGCTGCTTGTGAAGGCAGAGGACCCCACTTCTCCACTCGTTACAACTGAAGTTTGTTACCTCTTCTGATTCCAGCAGCTGTGGAGCAGGCTGTACTATTTCCTCCTCGTTTTACAGCTACCTTTAACATATCTGGAACACACATCTTCCCTCAGCAACATCTGAACTAATTATACCCTGCTATTTAACTCCTTCCTCACATGTCAGGTTCTCTAAGCCTCTGGATGTTCTGCAGGCAATCTTCCAAATCAACGCTCTGATGGGTTTCATCAAAGGAACTTTTCGGGCTACAAATATGGTGAAGGGTACAGAAGGGAAGACGAAGAGCGGCTGAGCCATACATCCCTTCCCTTCCCAGGGAAGCTTCTCTGTGTGAAGCTCCCCACTGCTCTCCAGCACCCTGCTCATGCTGGAGCACAACACAAGCTTTGGGGAAATAGCCTCACCAATACGAGCCCTGCACATCACGCCTCAATCTGCTGCTTGTGTCTTCTCTCAGAGGTGCTGCTGAAGATGTTCATCAGGGAAACTACAGGCACTTACAGGCATAACTCACATCACTTTTAGGATTGGAGATATTGCCACACAGCTCTTGTGATCAACATCTTATATCCATACTACAACACTGCAATTCTCAAAAGCACCATCACCTCTACCGAGATAGCATAAAAGCTTATACACGGTCCAGAGAAAGTAGAACAACAGCCTGGATTTTGAAACACTAATCCATGCTTTAGAATTCCAAGTTACTTTAAAACGAAGCTCAATTTTGATGCTCACGGAGCAGAACAGTTCAGTACTTGGATCCGAAAGAAAGAGGAAAACACGCAAGCCTACACTTGAAGAAGCTGACTTGGATCTATACAGATAATGCAGGATATTCCCTTAAGACTTTGGGACAGCAATGCCAACAAAAGCAAAGCCACGTGCCAGTCAGGGTTTACAAGTCCCTTTTGGCCGCAGCACAGATTACTGCAGTTAGTTATTTGGCATCCGCTCCTGCCTTCAGAGCATCACGTCCCATTGAAAAAACGTCCGAGCACCAGGCAGATCAGTCAGGGTGTGCCCGAGGCTCCTCCCCGCCCTACAAGTCCCAGTGCTGGCAGCAGCGATCAGACGGAGGTTGGAAAACTTTTCCATTCACCGGGCCGTTCTCGCAGAGAACACAAACTCCGAGTTCTGAATGGAGCGCAAAGGCTGCTTTACGCTTAAAGGGACACTTCCTGCACAGCAAGCTCACAGAACGCGATACCGCGTGCTTTAAAAGCTCTCGGGAGAAGAGCATCAAGAACCGCTCCCAAAGCGCACGCTCACCTTGCAGCACCTCGCTCCCCCTCCTGCTGCCCCGGCACGCCGCCCTTCAGCAGGGATCCCACCCGAGGATCCCACCCCCATGCAGACCCCCCCCCCAGCCCACCTCTCAGAGCTCCCCAAGCCCTCGGGGTCCCCCTCCCACTCCAGCTCCCCACGGCCTCACCTCGGGCGGCCCCCTCCCCTCGGCTCCTCACCCCTCAGCTCAGCAACGCCCCACTCACCTGCAGCCCAGGAAGACGTGGTTGCTCCACAGGACGGACAGCGCCAGCAGCCGGTCGATGGCGGCGCCGGGATAACTGTGCAGGTGGCGGAGGATGAAGCGGCGGCGCGCAGCCCAGTGCCGCTCGCTCTCGCTGTACTGCCGCCACCGCTCCAGCACCGCTTCGGGCACCGCCTCCGCCGGCGGCGGGGACATCGCTCAGCAGGCACGGCGGCCCCGCCCCGCCGAGGAGGGAACGCAACCGCCGGGCACGGGGCCGGGCGGCGGCAAAGGCGGCCCGGGCCCGGAGGTGAGCAGGCCCCACGTGCGGCCCGGGCCGCGCCTCGCCGCCGGACGCCGGGGAACGCCGCCCGGCCAGGCCCGGCCTGCTCCGGCCCGGCCCGGCCCCGCCGGCCCCACTCCCCACGGCCCGGACCCGCGGGAGCGCGCTTCTTCCCCCCCCCCTCCTTTCTCCACACCGAACCCGGCCCCGCTCTCGCGGAGCGCACCGGCGGCCTCTGTGTCACGTGGCCGCGCGAAACATCGCGAGACGGCACGAGAGCGTAGAGCCCTCCCCGCGGCGGAAGGGCGCCGCCCGGCGGCGAGAAGCGCGCGGCGCTCCGTGCGGCTACGCAGAGTGCGCAGCGCCTACGGAACGGCCACCTGCCGCGCCGCGCCGCGCCGGGCTCACCTTGGGCAGCAGGCGGCGGGCAGCCGGGCAGCGGGCAGCTTACCCCGCGCGACGGCAGAGCGCAGCACAGCGCGGGCTGCCGTAGTTGCTGTTCGAAATGGGCCTTACCGCCTCACAGCGGTGCTGTGAGATAACCCCACCGCCCACGTGGGAGCAAGGCTGCTGGGCAGAAAGGGCACGGACACCAGTGAAAACACACAGCTGTGACTTTATTTCTCTGTTAAAATTAAATACTTTGTTGCTGCCACCATCTCACGTTGCACCGTGTTTCACCTTCCCTTAGATTTGCACAGTTCCCCAAACCGACCCAACGACAGCGGATTGAAAACACCCCCCAGCTCCAAGCCCCGTGGAAGCCCGCAACATTTATATTATTAAAGACATAATTAGGAAGAAAAAAAAAAAGCTCCTAACAGTATTTGAAAATGTATTAGCTACATCATTAGTCCAAACATCACATCTGTGTTCTCCAAACCCGCGGGTAACCCACCAGCCCCCCGCTATCCTGTCACACAGATCACAGGACACCTCATTTAGATACCATGCAAGTCAGTACAGAGCTTCTTACCCCGACACTAACACTGAAATTTGTCCCCCCCGCCCCAGCCAGAGGACCCCTAACCTCTTCTAGAAGTGGCAATCTTCTCCCTCAGACCCCGTGCAGCTGGCGAAGACAGATTAAAAAAAGCTACAGAGAGAGAAAGGGGAAAAAAGAGAAAAAAAAAAACAACAGAAGATTAGCAAAAAAGAGAAAGACATTCAAAAAGCAGAGAAAAGAGATGCAACATGAAAACAGCTGACAGGAGAGGCGGAACCTCCTTCTGTGAGGTCATGTATCTCATGGCACCTTCATGGAAATCACACAAGTAAAACACTTTTTTTCTTTTAAAATACTTTTAATTGCATTCTAATAAGGCAAATGGTCAGGAAGAACAACCAGCAACTTGCAGTATGGGTTAAAGAAAAAAAACCTGCATTAAATGCTTCTTTTAAAAGATAATCTTGAAACCTCTGACTGGTTTTGGAAGGGGGCACTCAATAGTAAAGAATGAAGCAAACCACTCAAACTAGTTTAACTTGCTTTAAAAGAAAAAAAAAAACAACATGAGTTGTACAGGAAATAAAACTGTATTCATAGCAAAACTGAGACAACACACTGCAATCAAGAGTTCTAGCTGCCTTGATTGCCCCAAAGCCAAAGGCCGGGCTGCAGCCTGTTAGCATGAGCAGCCAGCCTGCTAACACAAAATGAAGCCTGTGAGGTTTTAGTACCATCCCAACCAACACCTTCCTAGAAAAATCCTCAGCAGTGGCTTGCATTACCTATCCTGGCTAGCTCTGACACCTGCTTATCTTTCAAAAACCTCTGGGCTTGGAGGGTTTTTGTTGCAGTTCCAACAGCACACACCCTGATGTTTCAGGACGTGTGGATTCCCCCTGCCTGCACACAGTGCAGCTGGAGGATCAGGGACACAAGTAGCAAGACTGAAATGGAAACGCCCATTAAATGCCAGTCTTTACATAGCATTATCCAGAAATAAAAATAGTAAAGGATAAATGATGTCATGAAAATGGCCCCAAGTATGAAGAAAACTTTTTAATCTCTTGACTATTTGATAATCAAACTAAGGTGGTGGTATCATCTTAACGTCACCAATAAATACACTTAAACCGTGTTGTTATTTTGCCAGCAAAAATAACTCAACTCACAGAACTTATTTTTACGTTTTCTGGATAGAGAGGGACTGAGAGAAAGGGGGAGGCTATTAACTGTATGGATTAAAAAAAAGAGAGAGAGAAATTAAAGCTGCAGTGTCCCAAACTCGTTAGGACTCATTTTATATTATTTAATAAAGCAATAACCACCAGTACATAGTAAGACAAGTTCATAACAAGAGTATAGCAGAGAGCAAGAGTAACACCATGGAAAGGTTACAGCTGAAATGCTGTCACGTTTTATTAGACCCTGTGATTTAACAAGTAAATGAAGGTCCATTCCAGCCCATTGTATTCAGGGATAATTACTCAGTACAGAGCCATGGGTTACTGTAAAAGAAGGGCAAAGAAAACAAAAAAAAAGAAAAAAAAAAGAAGTAAATGTTAACCAGAATTCACTGTCTGATGAAGGCTTTATTTAAAAAACAAACAAACAACTCATCCAGAAATACACAGCAAAGACACCTGCAGGCAAACTGTAGCTGCACTCGGCCACTGGGTGAACTCCTGGCCCCAAAGAGCAAACACCTTCTCTTTTAGTGCAAATCTTGCATTAGAACAAGGCTTTTGTTGAGCAGAAAATATAAGAAGCAACTTGTCAACATGTGCACTCTTCTAAACAGATGTAAAAAAATAAAAAAAATTAAAGGTGATACTTTTTGCATTAAGCTGAAAAATTTTTGGAATCACTGAGAAGAAAGGCAAAGAAACGTCATCATCTTTCTTCACAGGCACTGGTGTGTGCAGCAAGGTGACCAGCTTTCCCTGAGATTGGATCCAGGATGTGCATCCAGCCCAGCACACTGAGAAGAAGACAAGGCAGGAGATCCTTCGTGACCCCTGCAGCATTCAGAGAACACTTAGTTGCAAACCATGGATCCAAGTCTGAAAAATCCCCCAGGCTTGGGAACTGAGGATTGGATTCAGGCCGTCACGCCTGCGAGGACGTAAAGTTTGGCAAAAAGTCCTTTAAGATGATTTGATTTGCACAGGACAGCGCAGCAGGGCAATGACAGGTTAGCTACTGCAAACTAAAAAGGTGAGAGGGCAGCCCATCTCTGGACACCACCGCACCGCGTTGCGTTTGCAGTCGACCCCTGGTGGCACGAAAAGCACGCGGCTGAGCAGCTGCTGCCACCATGCAGCCTCGCACAAAACACAGGGGAGAGACAAAAAGCTGCTAACTGAGAAGTGGTGATGCTACAAGCGCCTGGCAGCTGCTATGGACCAGAGGGGGAGTTATCAGCCACAAGCATCTCTCGCCAGTTCCACAGAGGCTGTTGCTGAGTTCTTCACAGAAACAACTGTAACCCAGAACAGCCAAGGGTGCGGACTGTGGCTTAGAACAGACTGGTGAGCACAGGAAGGGAGCAATGAGAGAAGGTGAGCAAACAGGCACAATGGCATGGCTGCGTGTTAACCGAATGTGGGGGCATTCGCTTCTGGTGCGAAGGGAAAGGTTCTACAGGAAACCCGAACTGAAAATGAAAGAAAAAGGCAGATTAATGGTTTTATGGATTAATGAAAAAAAAAACCCACCAACAACAACAAAAAAACACAAATATGCTTCCTAACACACACACACAAACAGGAAATGTTGCTATGTGTTAATAAAGTTTAATTTGACTACAAAACATGCTTTATGCAGACACACACACACACTCAGCAGTGGGATGAACCACATTGCTTCTCTAAAACAATCCTTTCACAGTTTTTGCAAGCTACAGAACTCCTCAATGGTGACTTATTTATACCCTTGCAAAACACTGGGGCCTGCAATACTGTATGGATCAATATTGAGAGTATTATTCTGAATTCTGAAAAAGTATCATGTATACATATTTAATTCAACTAGGACAAATGCCCATTGAAAAAGGCACTGTCTGTGTTTGTATAGTGGAAACAAAGATCTTTATTTGATTCCAAGCCTAACACACAACAGTGTACAGTTACACAGGCTTCCAAAAGCAATCCAATCCCAACAGGAATCAGTAATGTTCACTCTCAACTGCACTTTAGCTGTGCCTTCATACTTAGCACCAGAATGAACACTGATGTTCTTTGAGTTTATTTATCCACATTCAGACCCTGGAAGGAACAGAATTGGTCTTTTCATTGTATTACAGTTATGCTGGCAGCAGAGACATTCATTCTACCAGACTGCTCAAGACGACAGCAGTGCAGGACCCTTCTGAAGCTCTTCTGCCCCACTGAAATTAAACTCAAACACCTCTCACTGACAGCATAACGTACAACTTGCTTTTCAACTTCTCTTGGTGGACACAAGAGGTATGGAATTGGGTAATCAGCTGTTCCCCACTTGAGGGCAGACCACAAGATAGTTAGGATTCTGTCTGATAGAAAACGTAAATCCTAGGTTTGTGTGCAGGGAAAGCTGGCCTAGAAGCTGAGTTGTCAGGATGTTTTATAATTAAATGCTGCTGCTCCAACATATCCCACCTCAGGGAAGCCTGTGTTCAGGCTGGGGATGCTGTTGTCCTCATACTGGGTAATAGATACTGTTGCTCTGTCAAGAAGCAAGACATTCCCTTAAAAGCTTTCCCTCTCCTCTCACCAGAGAATCAACAGCAAATTAAAAAGGCTCATTTAAAAACACTCAGCACAGCTGTAAGTAACCCACTGTCATTAGCAGTTTAGCTAATAATGATGCTTTCCTGCCAGGCAGGTGCATTTCTTAGACATCTTTGTTTAAATTAGCCTTCACTTTGCACTTCCCACTGCAGATGCTTATTTATGGCTACGTTTGTAAACCCTTTCAGACACCCTTCTCTGTTCGACAAACCTGCCAATGACTATCTAGTCATTTCATATCCCTACTAATGTGGAAACAAAGACACTCTGGACAGACTCACAGCAGGACACTGCTGACAGAGCTCTGCTTCAGTGGGAACCCTCTGTGCCCTGGCAAAACTCATCAGAGACTCAGATGCTGGCCTCAATTGGAGGCAAAGCGCTCTGGCAGGCTTTCTGGCCACAGCTTGAGCACAGCCCTCTCCTTCCACTAGCCTTACCCAAACCACACACACTTGGCATGACTCCCAGACATGCGCCTGCTACAAGTGAATATCTATCCACAGGGCAGCCCGCTGGAGCATTGAAAATGTCATAAAGTGTCTTAGAATATATTCAGAGCTTTCCGTTATCTGCTGAACACTCCACATCTCTCATGATTTTAGAAAATCAACTACAGTCCATCGACAATACTCACACACTCTTTCTCTGGTGCTTTAGGATAAATGAAAACTCTAGTTTGGGCAGACTCTACCATCTGTTGGGAGTGGAGGAAATAGAAACTAGTTTGTATCCTGCACTGTAACCAAGCTAACCCTGTGACTTGAAGGGGTGGGAGCAAAGGAAGGAGAAGGAAGGAAAGAGATCTGCAGGCTAGCTGGGCTCCATCATCATATCTCCATAGCAATTGTTGCCATAGTATCGACATGGCCTATGTGATTAAGAATCTCATTTATTTCTGAGGGAGTCAGAAAGATAGAGACAGCAAACTGCTGGAAACATTTATAAGGAAGAGGGCCTAATCCTTATCTTTCCACATTTAATGTCCAGATATTGATTCCATCCGCATTTCACTCTGCCACATTTTTGAAGACACGCTTCATGGCATCCTTGCTCTACAGCTTTCTATAGAAACAGAGTGAAAAGCCCGTACAGTAAAGGTGAAAGCAGAATAAGACAGAGATGATAACACTTAGAGGCTTCTGGAGTTGCATAGGGTCTGCTTTTTCAGGAACTGTAACTGATCCCACTGTGAGGTCTATATATGTTAATGACGCTTACCAGGACAACGTGCCTCATGCACCATGCAGCCAAACAGCAGTTAACTGTAAAACAGCATACATGTAAGAGCTAATGATGATGATGATGTAAAAATAATAAAAAGAAACCAAGCCATGATTAGTGCAAACTACTGAGCTTTGGTCAAAAAGAGTAATCTGTGAAAGAAAAAGACTACTGTACTGCCAGCCACTATTGAACAAGACACAGTTAAGCTACTGGCTTGTGAAATTCATGGATTGTTATAGAGATTCATGATCTAAACACAAAAATGAATCATTAAGGGCAACTGGAGAGGTTAGAGTGAAGAAAGCTCTGCCATTTTTAACACTGTTGCTTTCCAGGAGGAGGGAGAGACAACCTAATTTCTTCCCAAGCCTGAATCAAGCACTGATCTACCACTTGCACAGAGTTCACCCTGCCCCAGCATTAATCAACAAGGACGGTACCAGTGCATTTTCATAGGAGTATGTTTCATGTCAGGAGTGCTTCTGAGACCAGAACTGCTTCTAGGAACAAGTATGTGACTTGGACCACAGCTACTGAGTGCTCAAAGTACAGGGCATGTCATCTCCCTTCTGGGCATTCCTGACCTGGACTAATCTCAGCTCAGAAGTCTGCAGTCCTCAGCATGCAGACATCTGAGAGCTGTAAGCATGAAAAAAACACAGCTGTGTACTCCTCCCAAAGGCTGGGGAGAAAAGTCTGGCCCAGTTAGTCTCAGGCTCCTCAGTACAAAAGCACATTAAAAACCCCTGAAGGTAATTCAAAAAGGCAAATCAAAATATGCACTGGAAAAAGGAATGGACAAGTGAGAAAAGGGCAGGAGCACTAATTGCTCATTGCAAAAGAATGTTGACACTGTAGCAGTTCCAGCTCAAAACTAAAATGACTAAAACAGGATCTGATTCTGGTTGTTGGGTCTTTCCTCTCCTGTCTCACTTGATTCCAAGTATAACAGTTAAGGGTTATTTTTCCTGACAAGCAGTCCTCTCAGCTATCTGGGCATGTGCCATATTCTTTATATTAACAGCAGTTCCCCATGTACTAAAACTGCCTTGTACAGGCAGGATCTACTATGGATTTGCTTCACGAATGTGCAGAGAGGGGATGACACAACAATGGTATAAAAAACAGACACTCTTCTATCTGCACGCTGCTCTTTGTACACGTGCTAAAGTGGGACAGCCCTCCGTTTCACATTATGTACCACTTCTCATTGCTAGGTAAATCAGCTGCACAGCTGGGTTGCTATTGAGGAACCACAGAACATTAAGATATCCCAGAGCATGAGACACTGACAAGGGGCTGCAGATCCTGTCACGCCATTCCCTTGCATGGGGAACCCTTCTAAACCTGTGCATTATCTCTCACTGCTTCTGGGAAGGTCAAATTTTGGTATAAGGCTGTAGAGACTACTACTGCTTTCAGAGACTTACTCTTTGCAGATTCAAGAATTCAATACTATTATGTTCCCCTGAACAATTTCCAAAGCTTTTTCTAAATCTATTCAACACCCTAAAATAGGACACACTCCTCTCTAGGGTAGCAGGATACTCCTGCTAACCACACCCTAACCTCCTACTTCCTTAGAGACACTGACAGACCAAAGGAAGGGCAGGGAATCCCAGCAAATTGAACCAAGTTCATTCTCTTCCATGCTGTCAGCAACCAGTAAGGGAGGCTGGTACTGTGCTCCCTGCTCCTGAGGATGACACGTGGAGCTAAAATACATCCAGCTACCACTCAGACTTACTAGGGATTGTATCTGTCTGCAGACCTTCCCCTGATAAGGACTGGCTAGGTTGGGAAAGAGATACAAATACCCAGAAAATATTAAAAGAGCAGCAAATAGCATCAGGTTAACAACTTACTTTTTTCTTTCCTTATCTCTCTTAAGAGTTTGTGATCCTCCAGCCTGCTGAGCCTGAGATTGGAGCAATTCAGCTGCTGTCTTCCTCTGTTTAAATGCATTAACTTCATCATCCAAAGATTTCTTCTTATCCTCCAGCTTCTTTTTTTCATCCTGATGTAACTTCTTCAGACGATCAAACTTTTCATGGAGCTAGAGAGAAAAGAGAGAGGTGAACTCTACCAGCCACTCTGTTCACAGAAGAAAGGCAGAGGATTCTCATGACATCTCAGCCCACAAATCCCTGTTGGACTTTACATTGTTTCTTGCACCCTGACCAACAATGCATAGACAAAGGGCAGGAAAAGTCTTCTTCCAAAGCATCCTGCACAACAAGCACTACTGTAGTGAGGAACCAGTGCACAGACTAACAACAGAGGACTGGGAGAGCATAATCACTAACAAATAAATTAATAATCAATCCACTTCATTTTCTTAACAGAGTTGTTGGCCTTATTTCTTTTAAAATGCAGTAGTGGGTTTTCATGCCCCTCCCCAGCTCTAGGAAAGTTGTATGGGTATAATTTTTATATTACAAGCTTGTATCAGGGGTTCCGTTTCTCTCCTTGAATTTTGGCATGCCAAAGCTGTCAGTCAGAATCAAAGTATATGGCACTTTCATGGCACACTAAGCTGTACAAGGCAACCTTACAGGACAAGTACATTAATGTACCACATTAAACTTTAGTTGTTTTTGTTTGTTTGTTTGTTAGTTCTTAATAAACTAACTTTAATAAACTAAACTTAAACCACACTGCAGGAAGTGTGTGTGGCAGCAGCTGCCTACTTGGAAGTATATCACGCATAACCACAAAGAGACAAGTACTGTACTGCTCACCTCTTTTTCAGCTTCCTTCAGCTCTGCTTCTTTTTCCTTGACCCTCTGGACAAACATTTGCCTCATTGCCTCTTCCTTTTTTTGCAGTTCCCCCAGAAACTCATTTCTTTTGGCCTCATAAGTTTCTTGTAAGCTAAAGAGAAAGAAGAAAAGCCCCGTGATACAACTGAAGACAAACTCTACTTTCCCCAAGTCTCTCAAATCAGGCTTTCACCATGAATACTGCTTTCCTACCACCCACCCATGTATGCTCAAAGTCACTTTATCCAGTCATTTCCGAGGTATGTAAGCTATTGTACTTTCCCTATATGCTGAATGTTGGGCAATTCAGAGAGACCAGCTGGCAACAAACACTCGTTCAGATGGGCACCTCAGTATCCCTGCAGCACTGACACTGTTACGTGTGCCATTTCAGTCAGTCCTGCACGTGCTCTCTGTGCTTTCACCTTCTCCCCCTCAGCCGACACCTTTGCTGAAGTCTAGATTTATCTGACCTGGCAGGTTTTCTTGCCACATTGGTTCCTTATATGCTCTCCCGAGGACACACACAAACACTCAGTGCATCCAGCGATGCTTCCTCCCTCAAGCTCTCCTTCCTACTCCAGGGGTCCCACCTGAAGGGCTTGCTGTCTGGATCAGTGTCCTTGAAACCCATCTCTTCCAGTTTACACCTCCGGTACAGCTCGTAGTGCCGTGTGTGGGTCTGCTCACGAAGGTCTTCCATGTTCACACGGATCAGCATCTCCCGCAGCTTCACAAAATCACAGTGAGCTTCGTTCTCCACTGTAAGAAGACAATAAAGGTAAGAAAGGGGTAGAAACAAAGTTCTCTTCTCACATTCCCCGCTGGGCCACTCCCCCAATAGATTTAACAGCCCTTCTGAACAGAGGACACTGCTGCTATTGTCCTGATGCAAGGATTTACTATTACAAGGACACAAAGGATAACCTCCAAGAGAAATTAAAGTCCAGCAGGCCCCTGCTCCTCTTACAAGAGCGAGTCCACTGCCTCCTGGTGGAAATGTCACCATTTATGTCACGAAACTTTCACGTCTTGACTCACCCTGCACTGTGCCCCAAGGGTACTGACGAGCTTTCATCATTTTGTTTCCTATTTTCAACTCCTCCGTGCTCCCAATCACTGCAAACGGCAAGTGGGCCTGGAACACATTTAATACAACCTTTGTTAGTGCCTCTCAGCTCTGGTTGACTGGATAGCACGCAGAGATTACCACAGACACTGTGCAAGACACTCATTACACACACGCTAATCTTGGGGAGTCTAATCACTGGCTGCTAGCCCAAGACAAGGGGGAGAAGGGAAGGTCCTTTGTGGAAATCTTGTTAGTGCTACCACTCTATGTCCTCTACCTGGCTGATCCTCCCAGCCACAGGGTTTCTCAGGTGAGATGAGCCAGTGCAAAACTAGCATCAGAGTGACAGCTGGAACACAACGCTGTGTGGCTCTGCCTGCGGCGCTGTCCCAGGGGCTTGCGGTGGCTGAGGAGAACATCTGCACAAGCACAGAAGCAATAAACAAGCCTTTTTTTTTTTATCCCCCTCCCACTCCCTCGGCTCATACCAGAACACAAGATAACTTGCTCTATCCGATCAGAAAACTGAAGTCTCTCCTTCTACCCAGATTAACAGGTTTTCTCCCTGCTTGCTTCGTCCCTGCACTTTATCAGCTTCTGCATCCACTGTTCAGGTCTGCTGTTGAGGTCTGCTGCTGGCTGAGCTGGGAAGGACCCTACATTTGCTGAGCTGCAGTGAGCCTACCCAGTACTGATACCAGCTGGTGCTGCCCATAGCATGTGCTGGGGCTCACCCTCACTGCTCCTTTATCAAAACGGCATCTTTTCTCAGGTTCTGAAAAATCCAAAGGCATGTTGATGGCTTATAAAGTCCTTGTGATACTGATGGCTGTACAGCAAGAGGGCAAAGGAGGCTGAATCGAGGGATCATAGTCACAAGAAGGGACACTGAAGAGAGCAGAGCACAGCTGGTACCACTAACTCGACTGTGTCTCGCTACTCTCTTTAAGCCAGGCCACACTCCATAAGAGACAGTTGTTTCCAGTACCTGATGCTTAGATACAAGGAGGAATTTGCTTGTTGTGACCCAGAAACACAGAATAGTCACTTCTGTGTAAAGGTTCTTCTCCCGTTCTGTAGAGAGGTTAAGAGAATTTCCCAGTACAAATTCAGCCAGGTTGGAATAGAACTGCTCCCAGCACCTCAGCAGAGCTCACCCCTCATTCCCCAAACTCAGGCAAGAAAACCCCATCTCTGCTATCTTTGCTGCATTTGTCTGTTGTGCAATACGTGAGGTCTCTCCCCACCTCTGCCTGCTCCTGGGAACCATACAGCCTTCCTCCAAGCTGCAGAGAAGTCGACTGCAAGGTTTCAGTACTTAAAAATAAAGCTGCCAGCTCCATGCACTCAACCCTTCTGCTGAGTTCTGTGCAGAGACATTTGTTAGCTGGAGCCTTTAAACTGTGTTTGGTTCTGGGCAATTAAAAGTGCCTCAGGTTACCAATGTATGGAAGATCAGTGACCCCAGATTGTTTACAGAAGTAAGTAGAGAAGTTTTAATTTCAGAGGTGATCTGAAATAACGGAGAAGTGAGTAACAGGACAAGAAAAAGATTTCAGGGTGTTTTCTACTTTCAGAGTGTGACTCATACAGCCAAATAGCAACGCTGCCTGCAAGCACTCTCAAAGATGGGCTCTTCAGCTTTTATTGCCTGGCCTCACAACTCTCTCACGAGGGACACAGCAGTACAAGTGGGGCTTAGTGGTCAGTCTGGAGGGGCTGTTCTGGGCTGTGAGGAGGCCCTGAGCACCACAGCCTCCTGAGGCACCCTTCACACAGTTACTTTTACAATCGTGTTGACATGCCAGCATATGGAAGGATGAGTGTCAGCACAGAGCTAGGCCTATTCTGCTAGGGGTTCACCTATCAGTACCAACTGTTCAGCTGCTGTTTTTGCTAGGCAGAAAGTGCTGGTGATTTCCTTTTCTAAAAGTAAGTTCCAGCTCCCACCATGTGGAGCAGACAGCTCATATAGTTGCACATGGCTTCATTTAACTACCAGGTGTAGGGAGAATATATTCTGCAGTAATTAAATGAATTCATTCAAAATGGAAAAGCCAGCTGGGAGCTGAAAGAATAGCAGAGATTGCTTTTTGTATTATGATTTAAGAATAAAACCTGGATGGGAGGAGATCCAAAGCATTTTGGAGAGTATTTTCAAGTGCTCTCTACATCTCTTGTAAACATACACACAGTGAGATTCTCAAAAAGACCAAATTGATTTCAAGCAAAATCAAGCATCTTGTTCTGAAGATTTGTTTAATCCGACTGGTGTCTAAATACTGCACTTGACACCTCTGTTCCTGGCTAAATACTTCTTCTGATCAGAATGGCACAGATTTTGTATCTTAATTTCTGTCACATCAGGCTGTTTCCTCTTTGTTTAGTAAGTCAACTCTGAACGCAAAATACTCTGAAGAGAATTCCTTATGCATCAGTATAATAACCTAGAATGCATATTAAGTAATGAGTTTGCATATTTTAAAACCTAATTTTACTTGTCATAGCAAAGATAATCAAAGCAGGTCATAAGCAAAACATTAACTAATCAAGAGATCAGTCTCAACTTTCCCTGCATTAAAAAAAAAGAAAAAAAAGAAGAGGTAGCTGATGTAGAATGTTTGCTGCTCATCAAGAAGCACGACTTGAGCATTTATAACCTTTCAAAGACATTAATCTGTAACAGACAAAGACAATGAAGCTTTCTGTAGAAAAGCACAAACACAAAGGTGAGGGCAGCTGACAAAAATTGAAGTCTGCTGTTCAATTTCAAGCGTGATTAAAACTGGCAGTTTAAGTTACAGACCTCACACATCCCATTCTAGCTCTTTTACTGGTCTCAGTCCCTCCACAAACACATCTCCTGACCTGTAACATGGGTAGATTTGTTTTCTGTAAAATTAGTATCTATATATAAACGTTTTGCAGGTCTGCAAAAGAGCCCTGACTTCATTCAGGTTCTAGCCTGTCTCGTCCCCATAAATCTGGTGTATGATCACGGCCAGAACCACTGATTGATCACCTGGGGAAAGGACTGGGTCAGCCCTGGGAGCACAGGAGAAAGCAATTCAGCTGTGTGACAGAAAGGGATGGAGCCTGGCTGCACCCCTCTTAGACCCTATTTAAGGGCTGACTGCCACGGGGGAAGGATCTCTGGTTGGAGATCCCCCCACTGTGGAGTCTTTCCTGCAAGCCCAGATCTTCAGAGATGGGTGAGCACCTTTACTTTCCCTTTGAAATACCATCCTATCCATGCTGGTCCCTTTGCTGTTACAGTCCTATGTTGCCCTTCCACTGCATCAATCTTTTCAACTGTAACACCTGGTGATCATGATTTGCATCAGTTTAACAGAGGATTTAAAGAGCTGATCTCTCTGTGCATCAGTTGATACAACCCAGAATGCCTACAACAGCATCATATATGTTTTCTCTTCCTACTCTGAGAGTGACCAAAAGCAGACATTTGGAAAAGAGAGAGGCCACTGGGAGAGGAAACACCCATCAAGGATAACAAGGCTGTTTGGTGTGAAAAATGCAGAGCATAGAACAGAGACTACAGACAGTCTGCTCACTGCTGCAGACAGATAATATTCATCTGATTATTCACAACACAGGACTGGCCATGCCCAGCATGGCCAGACTTCACCATCTGTCCAATTCCCTGCACGAACCTCAACACTTATGCATTAAGACAAAGAAGGGGTTAAACTCCATCTGCTTTCTGACTAGAAAAGCCTGCCAGAGAGCCAGTAGCCTTCCTCAAGGCTCTGCTAGCATAGGATGACACTACAAAAACATGATCCTCTGTTCTTAGGAGACAAAATAAAAGGGAAAGTGGAATTAAGGAACATTCCAATATAGGCCACCACCCCTACAGTGACAGACCTGTTCTGGGAGAGCAGGAAGCAGAGTCACTTACATTCATTGTTCCATTTATCTCTGCCACTGATTCATCATCTGTTGGGAACTGGTAGATCTGAACCCCGTTACTGACCAGTTCACTTGTGATCTTGATTTTAAACTTGGTCAGCTCACTTTTGGAAATGGCATCAGATTTGGCAATTATAGGAATAATGTTGACCTAGAGAGAAACAGAGAGGTAAGTCCTAAGGTTGGCTCCAGGTAATTTTTCCAAGTCTGTAGTACAACTTACAAAAACTTAAAAGCACTCAGTAAGTCTAACGGATTCATCTGCCAACTGGGCCATAGCATAAGGGCTATGCAGGTGGAGAGACAAGCCCTGGAAAAGCAGCAGCATTTCCATCACGTACATGGTGACCTGCACAGTAACAGTTAAAATTGCCTACCTTGCTGTCAAGCTTCTTCATTGTTACCAGGTCCAAGGATTTCAGTGAGTGGCCTGTCGGAGCAATGAAGTACAAGCAAGCGTGGATCCGGGTGTCATGGTAATTATGCAAGACCCTCTTTATCTTCAGTTCTTCTTGCAAGTAGGCTTCAAACTGAGCATCGATGAACTCAACAATGGGCTTGTAGCTTTGACGAAAGGAAAAAGATTTTTACATCTCACAGAGGTTAACCAGCCCTGCTCCATTGCCAGCTTTTTAAAAAAGAGCTGCTGCTCCCCTCCTCCTCACCCATATGAAATATAAATGAAAAACTGACAAGAAGATGTGGTCTTGCATCAGACTCCATCAGCCTGTTTGACAATTCAGCAGAGAGGAGAAACACTACTAACAGGGGCTACAGAGGCTGTGGGTTACTACAGACTAATTTCCTCCAGAGAAAGTGGCCTCATACTTCAAAATGTGAGAGGGAGAGATGCTTTTCAAAGGAAGGGTAAAGCAGACTCATTGGCAGCAGTGTGCAACTCTCGCTTGCACCCAGGGAATGAATGGCTTGCTGTTCTCACAGTCCCAATTCCTACAGGTGAAAGATGCATCTCCATTTACTACTACCATTGCCCTGTGTTCTAAGGCAGAAAAACCCTGCAACTTCCTTTCCAAGTCCATCTGAAATACAGAGCTTGTCAGACTTGCAATGCAAAGAACATCAGTGCATCTTAAAACTAAAATGAGAATCCAACAGACCCACAACAAAGCAAACTCCACCACAATGCCTCTGTGAAGATGGACATTAGAGAGGACCTGGTGGAATTACACACTCCTTCACCACCATGCTTTGGTCCTGCTGGGACATGAGCTGCCAGAGATACTTCCCAGATTACATTTCAATGATTACTCATCATGCTTCCAGAGGCGAGATGGAAGAGCCCTGCCAGAAGCGGCCATTAAACCAAACAGTCACTGGTCCACACCAGATGTTTGGTTGCAAGTTTGCATTCAGTACAGCACAAGGCAAAGAGCACAGAAATGCCCTGCAGCATTCCAGCAATCCCCACCAGATGAACTTGGGCAGAAGGCTACCAGCGGGCCAGATATTGTTCTGACAGCGTAACAAAAGCTGCTCTGATAGCTGCAGCAGTGATGACACACCACAGCCTCTCTCCTCTTTTCTCCCTGTCCCATCCCCAAAAGATGACATGGGCAACTTGTGAGAAGGAAAGAGGAGAGGATAGTCTGGCCCAACTAGGATACAAAAGGAAAGCCTGCACAAGTGAACTGGGTCACGCTACAGCGTCTCTGCCTTTCACTTACCTGTCCTCTTTGTTGATTTGATCCCCAAAGCCCACTGTGCTTACAATAGTCAGTTTGAGGTTGACGTTGCTCTCTTGCAGGTCATAGGTACTGGATTTCAGCTGGACCCCAGGCTGTGAGTGAGATGCTGGGTCACCTTCAAATTTGGTGTTGAAAAGCGTGTCCATGAGAGTGGACTTACCAAGGCCAGTTTCCCCTATTGGACAAAAAGAGAGACAAAATGTTTTGTTGAATATTAACATGGCTTGCCCTTTCAGTAAACCCTGTTAATTCAAACACTAACAAGGGTGAAACTGTAGCAGATGAAAGCAGATCTCATGCTCCAAAGGGATTGTCTGGCAAGCAGAAAGGCATGTACAATGGGAGGTCTGTATTCTGGGCAAATTACATTTCACAGTCTAATGGCCATTAATATCATAAGAAAAGAGAGATGAAAAGAAAGAGTTGAAAAGGCAAGGGGGAAAGCATCATTCAAATCCTGCAGATACCCATAATGCACTGAAGAAGATGCTGCTTTCATCAGTAGGCAAGGAGAGGAAGGGAGAAATGGGGCCCATGGCCTCTTCTTAAAACAGATGCTCCAGGTTAGTATTTCTGTAATTAGCAGTCACTAAAATAGCTTGCTTCAGTACAGAAACACTGAGTCGGTTCCTACCCTACAGCAAGCTGTGCAGTTGGTTTCTTGCACCCACAATTTGCTGAGTTGGGGGACAGCCTTCTAGCCTGGGGAGGGGCATTTTCTCTTATATCTCATTTCCATACACCTAGGGGCTGTGCAACTTACACTCAAAAACCTGCTTCCAAAAGCTCTGCAACACTGAACTGTTATTTGGATTCCATCTATCAACAGAGAGCTGTTTCCTTATCTGGTGTGAACAGACAAATCTGAGAGACCAGTCTTAAATTTGTTTTAGATACATCCCATGGAGAACAAAACAAACCTCCATTGCACTCATTCCACAGGGCGGCCTCCCTTGCCACACTGACAGCAGAGCCAGCCCTCCAAGTCTGCAGGATCTGCCTTTGCACTACACCTATCAGCAGGCTGCCCTGCTGCCCTGGGAGGACCACTGCGTTTTGGGGAAACCATGATTTCAGAGCTGCTCTTCTGGCTTTTGGTGTAACTTCAGCAGGCAGCTGAACCCCACCCACTGCTCCAGGCCCACCAGGGGGCTGCGTCTCACTGAAGCAGCCTTCCCTCCTTCCCTAAGTCTTGCATCCAACAAAACCATCAATATTTTCCTACTTCACTCAGAAGAAAAGAGCTGCTCGTTTTCGTAGGCTTCAAGCTCTGCAATAGATCCAAAGTTGCATGAAATGCCCAATTCAATAAGGGGAAGCTCCTCCCCTTCCTCCTCCATCCAAATCCCTGTGCCTCACCCCTGCAAGCAGGCAAATTCCTCTCTGTTGGCCCGAGAGGAGGCTTCTCCAGCCCGAGGCTGAAGCACAGGGTAGGGCAAAACTCCACTGCCCTGGGAACTGCACACCATCTGACTGCCTGGACTGAATATCAGTTTCCAGAAGGCAGCAAGAAAGTCAACAGACACCTTGATCTGCAAAGGTGCCTGGGGAGCCAGCCAGCAGCCAGTGCCACACTGTGCTAGGTGCAAACTCACACTGACCTGTCTACAGCCCCAGGGGCAGAAGAGTCAGCACCAGCAGTGTGAGTTGCTGCAATCCCACTCTATTTGGGATGTAAGGGTACCACTTTCCACCAGTGGGTGCACAAAGCATGGAGCACTGCTGTGGTTTGGGTAAGGATTTCAAGAGTTAACATGAGAAAGCCTGCATGACCTCACCAGGCCTTTCTCAGGGATTCCAGGAAAACAGCAATGTAAAAAAAAAAAACCCCCACAAAAAAACACACCCAGACAGACATCTAAACAGCTTGAGAAGGCGGCAGCATTTCCAGAGCTCCTGCCAAGGGTTCCTGCCTGGGCGGGCAGGATGGAGCAGGGAGCCAGCTGCATAGATCCCCAGCGGGCTCCTGGGGACAAGGCAGCTGCTCTCCTGCCCTGCACTCCATCCCACAGGCAGCAGCCCCACACCCAGCCCTGTGGCTGCCGACAGCATGACAGAGGTGCAGCATGACAGAGTGGGGCTGGGAACTGCCCTCTGCAGCCAAGACATGAGGTCCCTGTGAATGGTAGGCAAAATACACCGAAAACTGCCCCTTATTTCTGCCTCCCTCCTCCTTTAAGATGCAAAGCATCCACCTGAGGACAAGACAGACACATTCAGATACATCTCCCATCTCTTAATTGTTGCCTACTTTAAACCAATTTCACATCTGGTTTTCAGCAGCAGCAGTGCAGCAGAGATGGAGGCAAATGCTGAAGATAGAGTACATCTTTATACTCCCATCTCCTGCATGCTACACAGGGCCAGCAAAGGTGACTTTGAATTCAAGATGAAGTTTTCCTTTTGAAAGGGGAAGTTCTAAACTGCTAAGACATGACTGCAGAGGCAACAGTTTCCCACCCAAACACCTACAGCTCCATGTATAGAAAGCAGAACGCCCAGCCATCACCACAGCCAGGTCAGCATGCGCATTCCAGCCGTGTACAAAGAGGGCTCTGCACTGTGTGTCCCACTGCCCAAGAACAACTCAGCCACAGGAACCATGGCATTGGCTCCAAGAGCATGATGTGAGACAATATCAGGCTGAATGAAGTGCTCTGCCACGTGAAATGCAACTTGGAGCAGTGCTACTCTGAAGGGCAAACTGACAGAACAGAGCATTTCTGAGCCTCCCAGGAGTTTCTGCCCGAAACAGAGGCAGCTCCCTGCTGGCTAGAAGATGTAACCACTGCCAAGTGCTGCTTGGAAGGATGGGAGTCCAGATGGAACAGATGGGCTGATGAAAAGGACAAGGCGACTGCACTCGCTCCAGCCAGCAGCGCTGGAATCTTCTCCAAAAACCAGAAATGATGAATGGGGATTAAGGGAGGCAGATTTACCATGGAAAAAGCAGCAGTGTATGCAAATCAAGCAAGAGACGTCCTTGGCAGGGAGATTACTGCCTGATGTCAGGCTTAGATTTGATCTCCAAAACTGTACTTAAGCATTATGCAACCTTGCAGCAGTCTGCTCTCCAGGCTGGCGAAGTGCTGAGGACAGACAAGGTAGGAATGGTGACCTTTATTGTTAACTCTGCGCCAGAAAGCTCTGGCAGCCATTGAAACCCAGTAGCATTGTGCCTTCTCAGCATGGGGCAGATTTTAGGGCAGCCAAGCCCCGGACATGAGGCACCGCTGCCAAAGCACCCTGCAAGCTAAACACCACTGCTGCAAAAGCTGAACCTCTTTGGGTCTGGTGATTCGACCTGCTTTCCCCCAGCAAACAGCTGCCTGCTGCCCCTCCACCTCCAGGCTTCAGAGCCCCAGTTGTGTCACCCTCAGCCCGCTCTCCAGGAGCACACAAGAGCCCTCAGAGCACTCAGCTGTTCAAAAGCACGGAGTGTTTGAACCCCTGCAGAGTCCTTTCAAGAGAGAGCAACATTTGCTCTTCCCCAGATTGACAACCACGGCTCCAGATATCAAATAATGCCATCTTAAAGAAAACGTCTATGTGTGCACAGCCCTTTCACGTGAAGAAATGGGAGCTAATCCAATGTAGCAGGTTTGTCAGGACGAGCCCTGAGGCAGCGCAGCCTGATAAGGCTGTCTCTCAAGGAGAGCAGAAAATAGTTCTTCTCATCTGACAGGCGGAATGGTGAGGCAAAGCCAGGCTGCCAGGGGCAGGAACACGGGTCCACAAATGATGCTGAAGAGCTACAGAGGGCCCTGCGGCCTCCCAGCTGCGCTGCTGCTGCACAGACCTGTGGCTCCTCACCTGGAGGAATTCTGTACTCAGCTGCTTGCACTACCGACTACAAAACCAACCACTTGGCATCCTCCAAGATTCCATCTCACCACCCCACAGCGAGCTGCTGCTGGAGAGCAGATGGCACGAGGAAACCTGTGAACGGCCCTCCTTTTCCCAGCCGATGAACGCTCCCACATCTCCAAGCTCCTCTGGAGACCCAGCGTGGGGCTGAACGTAATGCATGGTGAAATATCTGGCTGGGGTGGTAATTCCAGCACAAACTGAATGCTGGGAGGTAATAAGCCAGAAACCATTGGGTCCAGTCTGGGAGCTACTGAGTATGCAAAGGAAAGAAGGAGAAAAACAGGAATCATTCTTTGTGAGAGGCCTCAAAGTTGTAGCACACCTCTGGGAAACGAGAAGGTAATTTCTACAGCAAAACAGTGGTTTCTCATGGCACTGAGTAGGCTGCTTAGAACAAATCCCTTGCAAATTCCGGGAGGGAGGAAGGAGGAAACTCCTGCTTATAATGTGATGCTAGTCTAATACAGCTATGATGTGGTCAAAACGGAGAAAATTTACCAAATGAAAACCTCAGCTCGTTGTTCCCGTCTCTTTCCACCATCTCATCCAGCACAGAATGTCTCAACCATCAAAGACTTCCCCAGCCTTTGTACTGAACTAACGGATGAACATTTCAGCACAGAGGCTTCAGGAAGAAAATGGCTGTGCTGAGGAATATCAGAGAAACCATCCACAACCCCTAACTTCTGAGAGCTTTGCTCAGCTGCTCTATCTTTGGCTCTTGTCTGACAGAGGAGACAGCTTTCAGCAGGAGAACAGCTAAAAATTGCTCTAATCTGGACGCTCTGCTGAGAGCCATTTTTGCAGCTTTCCTTGGCTCCTCCAGCAGGAGCTGGAGGAATCAGTGGCTCAGCTCCAGCATGGCGCAGAGTAAAGCTGTCACTGGATTTTTCCCCTGACAAACACCACACACAGCTGAAAAACGGAGAGAACCAAAGTGCCTTTCTGTCACGTTCAGCAGCCTATGTCATCAGTTCACTTATTTGCTGTTTTGTTGGCCTCAAGCCTCATTTGCTTTATGTTCTTTCAGTTCTTCACCCCAAACTCAGGCTGCACAAGTGAGACCCAACAGTCTAAATGACAGATGGATTCCGGGAGCTTTTTTTTGTTTTTCTTTCTAAGAGTTTAACTTTGTTACCACAGTTTCAGAGGCTCTGCTAAGCCACCTTAAAGTAGGTGTCTGTCAACTAAACATTTGCAAATCTTTTTTTAAGGGAGTTCATTACATTTTTCTATGTAATAAACTCTCCTCTTTATTTCAGACTCAACCATGTCTGTGTTGCTACTATTCATAAAAGATTGACATTAATAACTAATGCATATTGATCTTGGCAGGTCTTTGTTATTCAGAGGGACAAGCAATTACTGCATTCCAATGCTGCTCTGCAAAGAGAAAAGTAGAGGTGTTCAACTGCTTTCCACACATCCAGGGGAACCTTTAAGCACAGGAGCCATCCGCTGCTGCACCTATAACTTGTAGGAAAACAACCAGCAGCTCCACGTGTGCCAAAGGAAATACTGTCAAACTTCAGCTCTGGGACACGAGAGTTTCACGAGCCCACATCTCTTTCCTGTACAGTACAAACCACCTACTGACTCAGCTTGACAGTGACCTCTACTTGTCAGCAAAGTTTATCATCTCACGGGAATGTCCCTGTCAGGGAGAGTTTTCCTCTCAGCTCCATTTAGCAGTGCTCTCTCTGCACTTCACTCCTCTCATCTCAGACTTAACCCTGCCCTGGGCACACAGGACCCTGTCCCAGGTTGGCACCCTGTGCCAGATCTCTCACAGAGCAGGACGGGCAGCCTCTGTGTGGTGTGGGGCTGACCCCAGCTGAGACATGTAACACATGGCAGCACAGGCAATCACAGCACCACAGCGTGGCCAGGCACTATTTTAATTCAAGTATGTCCTAAAGGAAGGAAAAAAAAACCACCAAAAAACAGCTTTTAATGCTTTAAGAGGAACACGACTGGTATTTTGTTAAAATAATTATAATAATAATTCAATATCTAACCACACAAGACCTCTGAACAAAGTTCTCCAGCACGAGTACCTCTCTGCTTTTAGAAATATGAAATTGAATCACACCAGGCAAATAGAGATCATAATAAAAGCGTGGGATTTTAGGCATTTTATTCCTATGGTTCACTGCTTGGTAAAAAGCCATACTCCATAACGCCAGCAGGGATTTCCCAGGGCACCAGTAAATCATGTTATTTAGAACAGACAGAACAGAGGGATTGGAAGTTTAAAATCAAAGCTACTTTGTTAATTCTGTTACTTGTAAGCTACACCCAGCTGCAGAGGCCTTTTCAGCAACAGAACTTCCCCAGATGGAAATACTCACCCACACACAGGATGTTGAAACAAAACCCATGATTAACTGACTTATTAACCAGCTGGTCAGGCAAACTGTCAAATCCTACGTGTCCAGAAAGGGGGACAGTACGACAGCCTTCACCCTGAAATGCAAGGAAAAATACACAATTGGTGTCATTCTCATGCAAAATACACTTCTCTCTCCACACCCTGAAGACCTCCCAAGTGCAGCCAACTACACAGTCCGTGCACAGATTTTACAGACACTGTAAATCTTGCCTGTGCACACTGCCCTTCTCCAAAACAAACCCAAACAGCACACATAAAACACCACATCTGCCTTATACGAGATGGTAGCCATGTCAGAACAATATTGAACTGTGCAAAGCATTCAGTGCTCAAACATGACGGTCAAAAGAGAGGTGGAAAAACGTTTGTTCCCTGAGTAATTATTGAGAGACTCAAGTCTCACCTTACGCTGAAAGCAAAAAAATAATCTCCACGGCAAAGGAAGGTATTAACGATGCCTCCTCACATGAGCCTATTACAATCCACATTACAGCTTTGATTACAGAAACAAGCCAGCAACAATGAGGAAATCTGTACCTCCATCTGGTATCTGAACAGCCCAAACACAGCTCCTGCACAGCTCGCTGCTGCAGCACACAGCAACACAGAATGCAGCCTTTGAGCTGCCAAACACAGCAGTACCCTCCCCTCAGGCTGCAAGCCCGAGCCTGTTCAGATTCATAGGATGGCCATGAGCACCAGGAGATGTGGAGACTGCTGAAGAAAGCACAAGGGGGGTAGTCTGCATGGCCAGGCAGTGCCACAACCCTGCTGATCTGTGCTTGTCTCACGTTCCCCTCCTGCAGCCCCCAGAAAGGTGTTTCTCACTCCAGATCAAAAGCTCTTTTCTTAACAAGCTATTCAGAAGCCAAAGGTAGAAAATTCCCCTCCAGCCATTTAGGCACATCATCAGCTCACATGAGTTACTACAGCCATAAGGCAACTGTTCATAGGGGTATAATTCTCAATTTATTCCTTCAAAACCCTGCTTTAACGTAAATAAACCTGTTTGTAGGGACAAGCGTGCTGTTTTTCTTTGCTAACTACACCAGTGTTTCAGGCTAGAAAAACATCTCCAGGGAGTGCATTACTCCAGCAGGCTGTCAAAGCACCAGTCCTTGTGTGATTGCTGGTTTGCTGGTGCAGCTTTATTCCCCCAAATGTGAAAATCCAAACAGATTTCAGCCATTAACCGTATCTACAGCCTTGCAATGCGTAACTGTGTTTCCCCACAGCCATATTTTGTCTATCAGCCCGATTCTTCCTGCCAAGATGTTCACCGAGCACCAGCACTATGCCTCCAGACCTTACTGAGCAGCTTTCACCCAAACAACGCAGTGCTGGAACGTGTGTGGGGCTGTTCCCTCCCCGGGAAGGGAGTGCACTGCCCCACTGAAGGAGAAACAGGAGGACAGGGCCTGCAGACAGCATCCTTCCTGCGGATGGAAAGCCAGCACGGGTATCTGTAACACACAGCCCTCAACCTGCACGCTGGAAGGCAGTCTGAACGCTGCTCTCTCCAGGAAGCGTGGGTGGCTGTGTGGGCTCTCATTAAGAACAAATCTTCTCCACAGCCCTAAATATAAGCGCTATCCAGATGGAAAAGAAAAATAAACAGTCAAAGTTAAACTACTCTGGCTCGGAGGAGGCATTTACCCCGCGAGTCATTTCCTGTGCACTCCTCTTCTCCTCACCTGTGGTTTTATCACGCAGTTACAGAGCTTTTCACATTTGTCTCAGGCCAGGAAACGAGCGCTGCAAAACGCGATTTTCGGTTGCAGCAGCTGAGCCACCATGTGAAACACAGCTATGTGGCACACACAGCTGTAGATGCCCCAGCCCAAAGCCTGCAAGGCCAGGACATTGCAAGAGCCTGTGTACTAGAAGCAGATTTGGAGGTGTCACTGCTGCCCATGCCCTACCGAGTGTCAGATGGACGGCCAAGAGCTCTTGCACCTCCCCTGGCTTTGAGCTGGCCTGGCTGTGCACCAAAGGCAAAGGCGGGCAGTGGCAAGGCAGTGTGAGTGCCAGCACTGCCCCAAGATGCCCATAACTGTGTTTTTCCCCACACGTGCAGAACGACCTCCGAGGAGAACAGGCTGTTATTGCTGAGGAAGCAGCAAAGTGTGATTAAATTAAAAGAACAAAAAGAGCAACATGTGCTCTTGCTGCACTGCCAGGCAGGGCTATCTCAGAGCAAAACTAAAGGTCGGCCTTGTGAATAAGTTGTTTCATTTCTCCATCTCTGGAGGATTTTCACATCTTTTCTGAAGGCTCCTCCACGCCACAGACACCACTGACCCAACTCCTACAGAGAAGTACCAGAACGATATAGGAAATGCAGAGATGCTATAACAATGTACTCCAAGCCTAACAGTGCCTCACATTAAACAGCAGCTTACACAAAGGGCGTAAGGTTCAGACTGCAGTTCTCTCAACCTTTACAGGGCCCTCAGGATGAACAGCCATGAGAGCAGTACCCAGACCCTTCTGCACCAGGGGGGTCCCACACTGTTGCTCCAGAGCAGGACAGAGAGACCTGCCTGAGGCATAGCCGCCCACGAAGCCCCACCACAGCGCTCAGCATGGCTGCTGCTGCCTCTGCTGAGAACCAGGCCGGGAATT
This sequence comes from Centrocercus urophasianus, assembly GCF_019232065.1. Lineage (NCBI taxonomy): Eukaryota > Metazoa > Chordata > Aves > Galliformes > Phasianidae > Centrocercus > Centrocercus urophasianus. The sequence continues at coordinate 16,313,598 of NW_024884800.1, read as the reverse complement.
CCTGCACTGCAGCAGGGCTGCCCACACCAGGAGGCAAACAGCAGATCCCAAAGCCGGGAGAGTCCCCAGCCCTGTCCATACAACAGCTTTTCAGATTGCATTTAAACAAGAACAGCATCGGATCCCTTCCCCTGACGTTGGCCTTGTGGCATCCTCTTCCCCAGACTGCATTTGGCTCCAATTCAACAACAAAGCAGAGCAACGCTCGTACCAATTCATTCTCGCATGTTCGGGTCCGTAATTCTCTCTTGCAATTACCCAGCAGACAGCGATGACGCTCTCCGTGAAACAAACGCAACGCACGAACGTCAAGCACAGGTAAAGACTTTGCGTTTCTTTCCCTCGCTCAGCTGCTAACAGCCCAGCAGGACGAGCACAAAGGAAGAGCAAAAGAGTGGGAGCAATGGACCGCATCCAGCCAGCCACCGAAGGGCCGAGCACCGCCCGCTCTCAGGCGCACCGCATCACGCGAGCGCTTCCGAAAACCGCCGTTCCGACCGCCTTTGGTTCCGTTCCTCGACGCCCATGCCAAAGGGCCGCGGGTCGGGGCTGCTCCCGGGAGCGGCGTTCCCCGGCGATGCCGGCACACGGCCCTGCCCTGCCGCACGGCCGCACGCCGCTCCCCCAGCCCCGCACCGCGGTGCAGCACAGGACGCAGCACAGCCCCCCGGGGCTCCCAGCGGGGTGGGCGGGCACAGCTCCGCGGAATGAGACCCCTGGCCCGCACGCACACACCGACACAGACAGGCACACACACAGACACGTGCGGTCGGACGCTCTCCGCACGCGGACTCTGCGGAACCCCGCACCGTTCCCGCGTCCCCCGCGTTAGGGCCCTCCGCAGCCGTACGGACGGGCGCTGCGCGGTACCGCCGCTCCCCCTACGGGAGCCCCGAAACCCCCGAGGGCCGCCGCTCGAGCCGTCCGTCGCCCGCGGCCCTACCCGGGCCGACCCGCTCTCACCTGCCGCGCCACCTCGGCCGCCGCCATCGCTGCCCGCCCGCCACAGGGGCCCGCCCCGCCCGACCGGGCGGCTCCGGACGCGCCCACCGCGCCGCCTCACGGGGGTGGAACCGCCTCGTCGCCCCGCGCCGCGAGCCCAGCCCGCTCTGCGACCTCGCGCCGCG
>NW_024884800.1:16288741-16312371 GCF_019232065.1 Centrocercus urophasianus | reverse complement strand
CGCCGTGGGGAACGGCGTTAGGGCGGAGGAAGGCGGGGCTGCCGGCGCTTCCCGTAGCGCTGTGTGAGAGCGAGTGCGGGTATCGGCCGCGTGCGGTGCTGGAGGACGGCGATGAGGAGCGGAGTTGGTCCCACGGCTCTGGAGGAAACGGTGAGCGACCTGCTGCTCCAGCTGGGCTGCCGCGCTCCCGGGGCTGCGGGGATCCGCCGCACGGAGCTGAGCGAGCGGGCAGAAGCGATTGCCGAGCCGTTTCCCATCTTCTACCAGCGGTCCTCACTCAGCTGGGGGGCCAGGCGGCTGCAGGCTGCTGATGCGACACCGCCACAGGGAGGGCTGGGGAACCGCAGGCCTCTCAGCCTGACGTCGGTGCCAGGGAAGGTCAGAGAGCGATTGGAGTGCAGTCACGCGGTGCTGCACGAGAATACCGGGGAATCGGGTCCAGCCAGCATGGCTTCCCGAAAGGCAGGACCTGCCTGACCAACCTGATCTCCTGTGACCGAATGACCCTCCAGGTGCATGAGGGAAAGGCTCTTGATAAAGTTTCCTAGACATCAGCAAAGCCTTTGACGCTATCTCCCATGGCATTCTCCAGGAGAAGCAGCAGCCTGAGGCCTGGACAGGTATGCTCTCTGCTGGGTGAGGGACTGGCTGAGGGCTGGGCCGAGAGTGGTGTTGGATGGAGTCACATCCAGCTGGCAGCCGGTCACGAGTGTGGCTCTCCAGCAGGGCAGTACTGGGGCCCAGCCTGTTCAACCCAGATGAGAGCACCGAGTGCACCATCAGTTAAGTTTACAGATGACACCAAGTTGGCTGGAGGTGTCGATCTGCCTGGGGGCAGCAAGGCCCTGCAGAGGGATCTGGACAGGCTGATTGCAGGGATGAGCTTCAAGGAGACCAAGTGCTGCTCTTTGGTCACAACAACCCCAGGCTTGGGGCAGAGTGGCTGGCAGGCTGCACAGAGGGAAAGGATCTGGGGGCGTGAGGTGACAGCCAGCTGTGAAGGCTTGAAGCGTTTGATGTGTGGAGACTTGGGGGAGAATTCAGCCCAGCTAGGCACTCACAACTCTGAGAACTCCCCAGAAAAATACTGCATGGATGCAGCCTCACACCGCTGCAAATGGCTGATTCCCAAACTTTGTCAGATGGCCATTTGCCTTCTTTGCAGCACTCAGCAGCAGGATGGGCTTTGCTACAGCAGAGGTGATGGCTGACAACAGACCTGCCCTGGAGAAGGGGACAGTGCAGCCCACACGGGCTCAGTGCTAAGTCACAGCCTCCTTCTGCAGTTCCCTGCAGTAAGTCAGTGACTATCAGAGGCTCTGGTGGAGAATGCAAGATTTGGGGAGCTTAAGTGCTGACTTCAGTTTAATTCCTTCTCCCCCTTCTCCCTTTGAGTAATTTCTTAATACCATTCTGCTGACAGTGTTTTAAATTAAACCGCGCCTGTGGTTGGCATCAAGACAACTTCATAGAGCAGTAAGAGCTCTAAGCAACACGAAGCAGGTTGTTCCACGTTTAGGGCAATACACAGACATTACGCATTACAGCCTATCCATAGAGCACAGATTTTCTAGGAGATAAATCTCTCCATTGTCCTTGATGTATTTTTCCGTCTTTCTCCTTTCCAACCTCATAAATGAAACTCTCAGCTATGCTGAACCCGCTTCCCCACCAGGATCCAAATCTCTTGCTCCAGGAGCTGCTCTGCTCCACGCTGTACCCAAGAGCTGCTCCTGGAGCCACAGACGCTGCAGGTACAGCTGTCTCCCCTGGATGACTTGTGGTATGAGGCAAGATCCCTGTAAGTCTTCCACATCACAGCCTGGGCTCCCAAAGGGCCACCTGCAGCTCACATGAGCACTTGTCCAGGGCAGGCTTTGCAAGCACACTGCTCAGGCCCAGGGCAGGCAGTTACAATATACAAATCTCACTGACCAGACTCGGCTTCACATTCACACACACTGCCTGGACAAGTGCCTTCATTGTTCTTCTGGGCATGTGACATTTCAGCATCTGACCAGTTCTGACTGCATGGCACTTCCTGTTCATCTGTGCTATTTCAACAATTAAAAAAATAAAACATGAGAAAAGCAACCAGTCTGAATAGCAACAACAGGACCCCAGTAGGCATTACTGTGTGGTCTACCTGCAGATGTTCAAAGGGTTATGTGGGAGGTAACAGCAGAGCTGGGAAGAAGCAGTGGCTGGCTTCTGTCACAGGGGACATCCGTACATCTATGTCAGCATAAATGGAACTGAGAAAGGGAACTGGAGAGCTTCACACAGGAGGCCACCTTATCCCAGAGGGCCCTTCTCAATGTGCTTTGCAGCTCCATAAAGTAAAACCAGAGGAGGTGAACGGACACAGCTTCAACAAATGGTGACAGTGCTACTTACTTTTTGTAGTAACATTGCCTAAAACTACACAAAATGTAACCCTGTCTTCTCCAGTCAACAAATCAGAGACTGACACTGCACACACTTCAGCCACAGCAGCTGTGGGTCATGAAGCCTTTTTCAAACTTGTGAATGTCCTCTGCCTCCAAAAGCCTTTATTTTTTCCCCCCACTATTTGTCTAGTAATATTTTCTCCAGACTAACTACTGTAAAATCAGCTTTGTTTTTACCCCTTTTCTTTAAGGACTGGTGTGTTTGGTGCTCCGCAATTTACAATAACTGAGAAGACATCGCCTCACCTGGCCGGAAAGAGCTGGTGAGGTTTTCCACACTAAGAATGTGTCTGCAGTAACACTGCCTTTCTGTGCTACCATCCCACTGTACATAGACAAAATCAGCCACTTCATTCAGGTCCATATTTATTAACAAGCCTGAACACTGTTAATACTTATGATGCCTGAAAGAAAGAACACTAATAGAACACAGTCTTCATGTTTCAGATGCCAAATGCTTTGAGATTCCCGTTAATAGCATGAGCCTGCACTGGCTCATGGAACAAGAACTGAGCACTGCAGTCCAGCACTACAGAAGGAATGACTTGAGGGTTGTTGATCAGCGTTTGGGGTGTATCAATCTGATGCAGAAAGACAAGTGCTATTAGAGCTCCCAGAGACAGTCTCTCTTACAAGCCCAGTTTGGTCCTTCTCCAGTGTCTCCTTTTGGAGTTGTACCTAAGACAAAAACAATGTCAGTTAGCAAAACACACACAGCTGACCATCCAGGTGGACTGAAAACACCTTCAATTAGCTCATCAGTGAAGGATTTCTACCATGCTACCGTGGCAGGCTGCCAACAAAAATCAACTTTGTACTTTTCTTTTAGTTTAAATTCCCATCTGTTTACTTTCTTCATTTGCTAACCAATTGGCATAGCACTGCAGAGAAATCTAAAGGCTTGAGAAAGAAACAGGTCTTAGAAAAAGATGCATTAGCACGTGAATGTTCTCCCCCCTCTTTTGGAGACAAAAAACCCCACGTGCAGTCTGCCCAATTATCATGAAACTTATTTTCTGCATGCAATTTGTAGCCTAAGACAAATCTAATCATTTTTGATGACGAGCTGTGTATGGAAAGTACACTCTTCTGGGAAGCTACATCAGATCATTGATAATATATGTCCATTTATGAGCCACGGGTGATGTTCATGTTAAGGACAAACAGTTTCACCAACATACAGGTAAAACCAAAGACAGCATTAACAGAATTACTCTCAGCAGGAAAATGGCAGTACTCCCACAGAATGAAGCACTGCAATTGCAGCCTGCTATAGCACACAGTTTGGAAGGTAGCTGAAGCACTTAAGTGCCACAAGACAAAGATTAAGAGATCTTGCTGCATGATAAAATATTACAAAGCACTGTAATACAGCAAAAACAGAAGCTCTTTTTATGCTGGTAACTGAAAGACAAGGGGCACATAATGCTGATTTTCCTAAAAGGAAAAGAGGTAACAGAAGCAAAAGGAACTCAGCAATTCTGTGCTGCCTCACTGCCGTAGCCAGCTGCTGGTACTGCCATTCTCCTCACTACAGAGGAGAAAAAAAGATCTGGGAGAAAAAATCCTACTCTCCTATGAAGTCTGGGCAGCAAAGCATGTGGGCTACACAATGAGCTGGCTGCGCAGCAACTGGACTGGCTCACACTGGCACCATCTTTTGCACAGCTGGCCTTTACCTGGGAAGCTGCAATACTCCCTTACTGCGCTTTCTTGAATGTAATGCTTGAAGACAAGTGCTATAGGCAAAGGGAACTACTGCAAATTAGTTTCAGTCACAAATCACGCACTTTATATTGTCGATTTCATCTCCCCTACACACCCGAGGGGACCTTTGTTCTTTATGCACCTCAGAACAGCTGTGCTCTGTATGTTCTGTAAGGCGCTGCTCCTTGAGATGCAGCAAGAGAGGGAAGGCTGTTGGAGAGAGGAGGAGCTGCAAGAGGAATGTCAGGAGCAGAACGGCTGCTGATGTAACATTCTGGAATAACTCTTCCACAGGTACAGCTTATGCTTTCAGTTTCAATTAACTGACCATTAATTAAAGTTGGCTCATCTCAACAGCTGATTTACACCCATAAATACTTACAAAACACAGAAATGAACTCGAGAAGGAAAAGCTGGGAGCCCCAAAGTCGGGAAAAAAAAAAAACAAAAACAGAACCGAACCTGTGGAGATGCGCCCCGCGCACACCGTGAGAGCTGCATCCGTGCGCCACGGCGCTGCGGAGCGCTGCCGGCACACACGGCAGGTTCTCCAGCCTTCAGGCCGCTCCGTACGGGAACGTGATGCCGAGCGTGCGCAGTGCTGGGCCACGGCTCCTCAAAGAGCTCCGGCCGACCCCATTACCTGATCTTATTGCCCGTCTTCATGCGAATCCATTGCGGGATGGGGCGGTTCTGCTTCTGCTTCTTCGCGAGGAAGCGTTTGATCTTGAAGGTCTTGTGAGACGACTGCAAGAGAAAGCGGCACTGAGCGCGGGGAGCTCGGCCCGGCCCCGCCGCGGCAGAGGCGATGACCGGCACCCTCCCGCCCCGCCAGACCCCGCCGCGAGCCCCGAGTCACCGCCCGGTGGAGAAGCGGGGTGGGAGCGGCGCGTCCCGGCGCCGGATGGCGGCCGATAGCCTCACCATAGCGCTGCCCGGCGCGACGACGCGGAGATGGCGGCTGCGGAAGAGGCGGAAGAGGCGGAAGGGGCGGGGTGAGGGCGGGGCGGCGGCGCGGGGCCGCGGGCACAGCGCCCCCCTGCGGCGCGGCTGAGTGACGCAACTGCGGCTGCGACGGTTTGCGGACGTTTATTGGGCTCAGTACAAAAAGCGGCACGGCTAAAAGGCGGTACCTTAAAGGAGCCGCTACCGGCGGAGTCTTTCCGGGCTGTAAAACAACACTTCGAAACAGAGGGAAGATGAAGCACAGACCGAGGGCAGCAGTTGGGAAACGTTTCAGACTCGAACAGAAGGGGATGCACTGCACAACTACGTTCAATCAAAATAAGCATTTCAGTGTAGGCAGACTTTGCGAAAGAATTTCAAGCAATATTCCACATTAAGCCAGCTTATTCATACACTCCAACTTAATTCTTTCTCGAGGAAGGGCTCTCCCCTCCTGAGGTCACTGTGCAATTCCAGATGTTTTCCTTTTCAGAACCAGAGCGCCCTGCTCCACCCCTACCTCACCCACCGGCAGACCTGGCTCCGTGCTACTGCTATAAAGGAGCTGCCGTCACTTTGGAAGGAGCGCCGCACGCCATGGCAACGCCCGTGTTAACAGCACACCACTGCAAGCTTGCTCTGCTTCAGTGCATGGTACAGTGGCTCCAATGGCTCTACAGTAAAGCTCTGCATTAGATCCAGGTGTCATCTCCTCCTGACTGCATGACTCATTTATTATCATACTTAAGGCCACAAAGTCTTTCTACTTTGCAAAGGTTCTCTTCTCTGTTGTAGTTAGATGCTAGGAAAATAAATTCAAATAACTGAAAATACAATGAGAACATTTCAAATTCCAAATCTACAACTGAGGTTCTTTAGCCAGAAACATCCAACAGCACAATGCCCCTCTTCTTCCTTTGTTCCTTCTTCGCTTCGAAGGCACTTCTGGATTGCGTAGTACAAGCTCTTTGGCTGCACAGACAGTCAGAACACATAAGGCCTGCATGCTGGTCACTCACTCCTCTTCCTTCACGTTACTGCTCTCGCTCTCTTGTTTCTTCTCTGCTCCCTGATCTGTGGACTTTGCAGCACTGTCTTCATACTGACACAATCTGCTTCGGCTTCGGGCTCCAGGCTGGTACAGCTGCATTGCTGGACGATCCTGAAATAAATCAAAACTATTTAGACCCCTTCTGAGCCCCAGCGCTCTCAAGACACCAGCAATATAACAAAAGGCTCAAATTCAAACTTTTCAGACTGTTCTAAAATATATTATTCCACCAAGGTGGCACTGTAACTTCAACTGGCTCGAATCAAGGTTGCCCCTGTTCAAGCCACAAAGAACTGCACCTGCTTGCAGTTATCGGTACCTTACTTCCATCTTTAAGAGACTAGTTCAGCTCTTCCTCTCGCAGAATGCAGACCAACTTGAAAGTTCCTCCAAAACCTCTTCTATTTGTATCCAACAATGTCTTAGGCGACACAGAAGACTTACATATGGCTACCTTATGTACTTGTACTGCAGAAGCAAACCTGCAGAGCAGGTAAAACCGAACTCCGAGCATTTCATCATGAATTTATTCTTAGGATCTATTATATTTGGCATGTAGTAGCCTTGTCCCTGTTTTGGAGGAACCTGGTCAATCCGTTTCCCACTCTGAGATACATTTTCAGGCACATACATCAAAAGATGCAGACTAGTGATGCTGTACCAACGCCTGCCAATGGGCTGGATCCTTATCAAATGAACTGGGATCATGGCACCTACAGTTCAGCCCACTACTTTGCCTTCATTTCCATACAGTGACAAAGAAAAACAAAAAATAAACGTATGAATATTTACTAAACAAATTGGCAGTCTTTCTAGCAGTTTGTTACATTAACAGGGAGAACTATGACAGAAACAATATGGTTCTTCCCTCAAAGTGCATTTATCCTAAAAACACCAACTGGTCCCTATGAATTAAACACACGAAATTGAAGACACACAGCACCTTGTTTCTGATACGATCCCTCTTAATTGTATCCTCCTTTTTATCATCTTTGGTTACTTTCTCAGATTTGTCCACGCCGCAGGTAAAGTCTGTAAGATCACTTTTCTTTCCCTTATCTCTGAGCAAGTCTCTCTCCTTTTTCACCTCCTCCTCTTTTCTTCTAAAAACCTTCTCTTTCTCAAAGCGCTCTTTCTGCCTCCGACGCTCTTCTTCTTGGCGCCTCAGTTTCTCCCTCTGTGCTCTCTCATATTCTCTGTCTCTTTCAAAATCTCTATCTCGATCCCTGTAGTCCTTTACACACTCATCTTCCGATCTGTATGAAAACAAAACTGAAGATGAAGCTCAAAAGATTCACCGAACAGAGTTGGGAGATCAATGTAATATTGGTGTAAATTTGCAATATGAAGACGACAGACTGGTAGGTTCTAGTTTTGGGAAACTGTCCTAACCCAAGTCATGCACGATAACCAGAGATGGCACCAAGTGCTGGCATTTCTTAGCCTTCTGGTCACATAGCTGGCCGAGTCCCCTCTGGCTTTGAAAGCATCTAAATTTCTCTGCCCCACATGGCAGAACCGAACCCTGAACAGATCATGAAGCTGCTGAGTATTAGGTTTTCCACTTTGGCCTTCTACAAGACTTAAAGGGACTAGTAACTGCAGTATGCCTCTCCTCTTGCCACGGTTATAATTCTTTCATTGCAAGGACTGTGCTCTCAGCCCGCTGTACGTCCCCTACACCTGGGCTTCTCTTGTGGAGTTCCTAGAGAGAGTTGCAAAGAATCTCAAAGTTTGTCCACTAGTGAAGGAATGCCGTAATTCACTCATCTTCTCACAATCGTGGGGATGTTGCACCGCCACAGAAACACATCCCACACCTTATATCAGAAAAATCATTCCAAAGGAATTTCAGAACGTGGCCATGGCAGAGCAGCCTGACCTCGGCATGACCAGGAAACACGTTATATACACATATAGATATTTATAGCAAGTACTAGAATACTTTTTTGCCTTCTCTTCTTTTGTCTCCCCATCAGATCGTTTGGCAGATGCACTACTCGCATTTTTTTCCTCCCTCAGAGTCTCTCTTTCCAGTTTCTTGGATTTTTCTTTTTTCTCCAAGTCTTTTTCATCTTTTTCAGGCTTCTTAAGTAGCTACAAAGAAAACACAAGTCTCATCTAAAAAGCCCACTAATACATATTTGTCCGGCACAACACTGAAATTGCATCAAGGGAACCACAGCCCAGTAAGAAATACACGTTAATTTTACTGCAAATTGCAGTACTTTAAAAGCTGGAGTGTATGAGTAAGCTTAATCCACACAACATATTGGATTCTTTTTTCCTAAAACACACCTTAGAAAGCTTAAAAATAAGTCTCTGTTCCATAGTAAATTCATGATTTTGTTCACCACAGCATGTACAAGTCACGTGACAAAGCTTGGAGTGTTCTATGAAGCATTACAGCACATTAACTTTTACAATGCCTGCTATTAAATACGACAAAAAAGTGGTCATTTACGAACACCAACTCATGTGATTCTTCACACAGAGCACATTTTGAAAGACTTATATACAAATAATAGGGGGAAAGGAATGTAACAGTTTATAATAAAGAACTGTTCTAGACCTTAATCTTTGGTTCTTCTTTTGATCTGTCTCTTTCTTTTTCTGGACATCTGTCTACTTTCTTCAGTTTTTCTGCTTCTTTTCTCTTCCTTCTCTCCTCCTCCTTCCATTTTCTTCTTTCTTCTTCCCTTTGTCTTTTTCTTTCCAATTCTCTCCTCCTCCTCTCCTCTCTCTTTTCCTCTCTGAGCCTCTACATATGTCAAAAACAAAGAAACAGTGTATCTCCAAACTAGAAAACATCCCTTTAAGCCCAACAGGATACTTTGCTACAAGGTGATGGAGAATTTCATTAGAAAATAACTGGCCTCAAAACTCCCCATTATAAAACCACTGTTTTCTCTATAGTACTATTGTGAACCCAGACACATTATTACAGCATCGATGTTTGGAAGCATCGCACAGGTCAAGATTTACAGGAGGAAAAGACACTGGACTCAGCCTTTATCATTCTAATTTCAATGAGATCTGTTTCATCAGTGATTTTCTGAATTGCCAGATGTTGAAATAAGATTATGTGCTAGGAGAAAGATGATCTACAAGGACCTCAGCCACAGCTGCATTAAAACGCAAGCATTTCAGTGAGATCTGGTTTGGCAGTGCCACAGAGATGTCCAGCATGGTGCTAGCTGTGACCAGAATGCACAGAAAACATCACTGTTATTACAAAGGCCAGTGTTCTTATAGTTTAACATATGTCAACGACCCACAAGCAAGGAAATTGGATCAAAAGCTGCTTCTTCAAAAAGAAGAGCAGTAACACATCAGTAAGCACCCTGCAATATATGCACTCATGCTCTAAACGAGCAAATTATTGTATCTGCAAGCAACAAGAAGATTCTGGGCAGAGTCTTACCTGCTTATTTTTCAAGAAGTTCAGTAAGGGAGTAGTCTTTTTAGCTAGAAAATATATGAAAGCTAGTGTAAACAATGTTTCATCTGGTACTGCAATACCAGTAACAAATTCTACATGACACAAAGAGGCCTTATGGACTATGCAGTCTACCTTCTCTTCCATCAGCAATACACCAGTGAAACAAGTATTCCAACCCTACTGCACAGCAATCATTACAATTCTAAAATTCTGTTCAGGACACTCATAAGTTTTCCAGCATACCTGTATGTAAAGAGACATTTACCCTGCCTTATCTGTTTCTCAGCTTTCCTCACTGATACCTGTAGCATGCTCCAGAAGGATCATTCTAGTCCATTTTACTCAAGCACAACAGAACATCACCACACCTCACCAAAATGCAGCCACTCCACAGCCTTGTCCAGCTAAAGCATCTGATTAGCAGTCCAAAACCCAAAGATTACCATATAAAACTTAAAGAGAAAAATTTAGATCATGAAAGTAAAAAAAAAAAAAAAAAAAAAAAAGCACACTGAATGTATCAGCCTAAAGGTTTAACAACACCAGGTGAACACAAAACACAGCCTCCTCAATGCTGAGAAATCACAGCTTAAAGATACACCACATACTTTGCTTGGTGCTTTAGGAAAAGGTAACTTAGCATGAAGATTTCCATACCAATCAGCTCTTTGTTTCTTGCCTCTATTTCCTCCAATAAGGTTTCAGGAGTGGAGGTTAACTTCTCATCATCTGCACTGTAACTTTCCAAAAACTTCTTGTATTCTGGATCTACAGAGAGAGGAAAAAAAATGTATTGGAGCGTGAAAAGAACTCACTTGGTCACTGCAGGAAGTCTGGAATAAACAAGTGAAGTTGCAGTGTTTACATGATGTCTTTTTGTGAACTGTCCACCCTCAGAGAACTTGCTCTAAATATGACAGCTATACTTAACAGATCTGCAGCCAGTAAACCAGCAGTAATAAGCTTGTGTGTAATTCTATCAATACACAAAATACTGCATTCAAACTACTTTCAGGACTTTCAAGTCTCTAGGCATGCAAAACAAACTAGCCAACTGTTATACCATCTTCAATTGTCCCCGTTTTGGCATCCTTTTTCTTGCTTTTCTTCTTTGCAGCTTTCTGGAATGGAGCAAACTCTACTATGGCAGCATATTCCTGACCTTTTAAGAGAGGAGAGGAAAAACTGCATTAAGACAGAAACAGAACAGGCATTAAATAGAGCACATCATGCATGTGCAGAACAGAAAGATGAGCTGCGCCAGGAACACGCAATACAAGAAGGGACTAATGGAACAACATAAAACATAAATGATTTTCAAAGCTATTTAATTAAATAACGCCTTTGGAGAGAACAAAATTCATGAAACAAATTGTCTTGCAACGTTAACAGAATACCAGATTCACAGACCCTGTACAAGAGGGAAACGCCAGATGCCCACAGCTGGCAGCTCAGCCACCTCCCTTACATCACACTGCCCCCATCCTGCAGGCCACATCTGTGCTGTGCCGGCAGCAGGGAACATTTCAGCTTAAGGCAACTAAGGCAAATCTCACTTTTTGACAAAATGCAGTAGAATGTAACATCCACACACTGCAAACAGGCTTTGGAGTTTTATTTTCCAACAGAGATGGCTACATTTGTGGCAGCATTAACCTAGCACTATTCTTTGGCATGGTAAATACAGTGAGTGAGCCTTTACATTGCAAAGGAGCATCCTTAGAAAATATGCAGGCATTATGAGAACTCCATTATGCACCCCCTAAATAAAAGGTTTTCACAGGCAGAGCTGCACATCACATAAAACACCCAGATGGATTAAAAGATCCATATAGATTTGAAACAAAGCTGAGTGGGAAGTTCTCAGTCTACCAAAGCCCAGAGGACGACTCCTGTCACAGCTTCCACTGAACGTGAGATTTTAAGGTCTGACAGTGAGAGAGTAGCGAGGATTGGTGTTACCCAACGTAAGCAGATTTTTTGTTTTTGTTTTTAATGTGAAAGTAAAGGATGTGAGATGTATTGAATATTTAAGGCACAGTTAGAACAGAGCTAAGTAGCACTCAAATTCTTGGGGAAGCATCCCAAGAACAGCACTTGTCTGCTTTCCAGAGACACTGATCTTGCGGGAAACAACTCCACAATTTGGGTTGCAGGGAAAAAACTGCTCCCTGTACCAAACCAAGGCAGCTCACTCTGATGCAAGACAGGCCTTGAGTGGTATTACAGAGTGATCAAAAGTATGTCATCGTTGGAGCAGGGAGAGGCAGAACCAAGTGACACCACCGACCTCAGCCTCCACCCAGTGGGAATGACAACACGCAGTGCTCTGCCCAGCCCTCCTGCAACGAGGGCACGAGCGTCAGCCACGCTGACACCAACCTTGCCTCTATAACAGCTCCAGCACCACCTGAGCTGAGCGCACCCACATTTGACATCTGATACCTAAAATTAACCTAACTTACTTCCCACCGAGCGTAAAGCACTGTTGTTATTTGGATATCTTCTACCACGTTCACGATGCTGCCAACAGGCAGAAACGGCCCGCATGCCGCCCTCCAGCCCCCGGCCCAGCCCCGGGGCCACCTGCCTTTGTGATCCACGAAGACATAGCCATCGAAGCGGTCTCGGAACAGCACGATGTCCTCCTGGTTCCTGAAGTTGATGTAGGCGCGGGAGAAGACGTGCGGGTACAGGCTGCGGGGAGAGGCAGTGAGAGGCGGGCGGGCGGGACGCGAGGCGGGGAGCGGCGGGCGGGGCCCTACCTGGAGTCGTTGGCGAAGAACTCGAAGTAGTCGTGCTCGGGCAAGGGCTGCAGGTGCTCCTCCAGCTGCTCCCGGGTGAGGCTGGGCGGCAGCCGCCGGATCACCACCTGCAGCACGGCCCGGCGTTACGGCAGCGCCGAGGGCCGCCCCCCTTTCTCTTTCTCTTCCTCTCCCCGTTCACCTTCCACCCCCTCCCCGCCGCGGCTCCAGCTCCCCCCGCCGCCGCGCCGTGCCTCGCTCGGGCCGGGCCGCACCTTGCTCAGCGTCTCCTTCTTGTCCTTGGGCCGCTCCAGCCGCTCGAGCTCGGCGGTGCCGCCGGTCCTCCCGTCAGAGCCGCCCGCCGCCCCCGAGCCGGCTCCCGGCCCGGCAGGGGCCCCGCGCCGCTCCTTGGGCCTGGCGTTCTCCTTGTCCTCCTTCATCCCGGGCCGCGGGGCAGGGCCGCGCACCCCAATGCGCCCATTGGCCGCGCGCCTCTCGCGGCTGCGCCTTAGCGGGCCGCCAGCCGCGCCCTCGGCCGAGGCCTCTTCGCCCCCGCGCGGCCTGGAAGGCTACGACTTCCGGCGTGCCCCGCACGGCGTGAAAAACTACAACTTCCGGCGTGCCCCGCGCGGAGTGGAAAACTACAACTTCCGTCGTGCCCCGCGCGGCCAGGAGGTCTGCAGCTCCCTGCGCGGGGCGTGCTGGGTGTGCCCTCAGCCGAGCTGGAAGCGGGGACGGTGCTGGCGGTAGCGGCGCGATGTGGTACGAGATTCTGCCTGGCATGGCCATCATGGGCGTCTGCCTCTGCATCCCCGGTCTCTCCACCATCTTCATGCACCGGTGGTGCAACGGCGGCAAGGTCAGCGCTTCCGGACCGCCTCGACCCTCCGAGGCTCTCGGGCCGCGGCCTGCCTCCCGACCCCTTTCCCTTCACCTCCCGCTTTGCGCTCTCCCCGTGCCGCTCCGTAACGCGCTGCTCCGTGTGCCCGCAGGAGAAGAGGATTGCCCGCAATCCGTACCAATGGACGCTGATGGAAAGGGACCGGAGAGTGTCGGGGGTCAACAAGTACTACGTGTCCAAGGCAGGTGCTGGGCAGGGCCGTGCGCCCTGAGCTCCGTGCTGGACACGGGGTGCTGATGGGACAAGGGTTCTGTGATGGTTTGGGTGTGTGAGGAACGGGGGTTGAAAAGTGGCACGTTGAGCTGTGCCTTCTGCCCAGCAGACACGGTTAGGGGACAAGAGCTGTGCGTGTACTGCTGCTACTTGTTCACTCTTTCTTTTTCAGGGTCTGGAGAACATAGACTAAGGCAGCACACCTCAAAAGAAGCCACAGATCTGTATACAACAATCTAGGTCTCTAATAAATATATACGTGTATTTACCCATTGTATCTGTGTTGCTGTAAGCTTTGGATGGAATTAGTTTCCTCTGGAAAAGGGAAATTGCAAGATGTCAGATGTGGAAGTGAAATGCAGATCTTGTGTCACTTGTTGCAGATCAAAACAAATGATATTACATGGCACTCATAAGAGAGAAGCTAGAATATATTTATTTACATAATGTAGATATAACGTAGTGATTTAACAGCAACTTCTCAAGATTTGGGATAAGTGGATACATTTGATTATTTACTGCATAGAGGGTAGGGTAAACACATAGGAGGCCCCCCCATTGAGTCACGAAGTTCAGAGTGGACACTCTTCCTTCTTAAACTTGATCAATGAAGGTAAAGAACCCAAGCACAGCTGGATCCACTCCTAGTCCTAGATTTGGTCAACAGTTTACGTCTAAATTATTATATGTGCACACTTAATGTAATATATAGTCTTAGTGAAGCTAGTAGAGCTTTCAACCAATATAAGATGTGATCTTAGCAAGGCTAACAAAGACTAAAACACACTATTAGTCACTTGCCAAGGATGTGTATCAGCATGCTGTCTTGACATCAAGTATGAGATTTTTCACAGGCATAACCTCAATGGGATTCCCTACTCACGGGGAAGATCCTGTTGTGCAGCCAGCTGCTGTGCAGGAGAGCTCAAGGTAGGCTTTTGGGCTGACTCCCTGTTTATGGGGTATGATTGACTCATAGCTGCCAGTTTGCTTTTTAGGAGCTTGCTCAATTGGTCTTCAGCTGTTGAACAAGGTGTTTGCTATCAGCTCTTTCAGGCCCCCGAGTCTGAGGCAGATTTGTGGTTGTTAATCTAGCTTAGCAAAAGCATTATCAGTACTGTTGCTCATTGTCCATTGGCCTTGTCTGTAAGGTCAGCTCTGAGGAGGCAGTTGAGGGAAGGAAGGCCGTGGGTGGCAGGGAGCATACTGTTACATCACCACACTGAATGGAGTGTTTCACTGTGAGGCACAGGTGTGAACAACCAGAAACAATCAGATATTGAACAAGGCACAGTCACGTGAACTAGAAATTTCTGAAGCCGCTGTGGCTGGAAAATTAAGCCTTAGCTACACAAAGGCTACAGAAATAGCACCAGGCTGGCAACAAACAGCCCTTATATTGAGGATACCCAGCACTAGAAATAGTGTGTTAACTGTAGCTAAGTCTGTTTCTCCATTCTACAGAAGTATTTTGGTAATGCAGTTTCCTTTATTTGCTTGTAGCCACACTGAAAAACAACAAATATTGTGGGAATAGAAAATACACGGATGTAAGCAGAGTTCTGAATTTACACCAGCATAAATGACAGCAAGCTGACACTCAAATTTGCATCTGAATTCCTGCAAGGGGCGGTTGGGATGTGACTGAAGAGTTTCTCAGTCCTCCTGAGCAATACATCCCTCATGGTTTGTGCCCCTGAGCAGGGCCAGAAGCACCTGATGCTTCTTAGGGGCACTCTGTGCTCGGGCTCTACAAGAAGGTGGCTATGGGTAAGTCAGGCCTCCAGCTGCTCAGGCTTCCTAAATACTGCCAGCCTTGCATTTCGTCAAAGCTGCCTGTTTGTTCCTGTGGTAAACCCCCCTGTCATGGAAGAGTGGCTGCTGGGGATTTTGCACCCTGCGTTTTATGAAAACGTCTGAAGCTTTTTCCATCAGCAGCCCTCAGGCTCTGAGGAGCTGTGTGCCAAGGAAGCTCTGTGCAGCAGGCTGTGTTTGCAGAGCTGCAGGCGGTTCCGTTCCCAAAATGTCCTTGGGCGGACTGTTGGCTCGTGAGTTGCCATGCCAACAGAACACAAAGAGCAGCGGTGGAGCTCTCGAGGCACTGCCAGCCACCACCTAACTGCACTCCCCCAGTCTGGGAAGGGCATTTCCAAGGTGACAGCTTCTCTTTCCAGAGGTCAAAACAATGGACAATGAAAATGAAAGTGCTGCCACTGAGAAGGTAGCACGCACGATTGTGAAAAAGGCAATACATACTGCGCAGGAATATTATCTAAATAATGTGCAGGAAGAAGAAGGTAAGGAGCTTGCTCTATTTGCCACGTCTTACCGTGTGTCAGAGCTTTCCCAGAAGGATTTTCACAGCATTTTATCCTTTTCAGAAGCTGAATACGCCGTCAGAAATATTCAGTGGACAACATGTGAAGACTTCTCAGTGGAGAGGGGGCAGCAGCAAATCGAAGAATACATTTCCGTGAGTGACAATCCCAACCACTCAGTTAGACTGTGCCCTCTCACTGTTGAACAGTGTGAAAAGTTAAATAAAAGCACCCCAGTTCCTTTTAGCACCTCCCTTTGGTTACGTCTGCTAGACTGAGCGTGCTCTGGTTGTTCAGCAGACATGGGAGCTTCACAAGAGCTGGCTTCACTGCTCAGAGTTTCTCTGGGAAGAAGATCTGCAGTACAGCAAGAAGTACCACTATAGAGTTCTCTGGAGCATCCCAACACGCAGAAAACCCATCCCACTAGCAACTGCAAGCACCTATTTTGTGATAGAGATCTCAAAAATCAAACCTGCCGTAAGTATTCAGAAGGGGCACACAGCAATCCTTTAAGGCACAGCAGCCAAACACCAGCTTTCTTTACCTTGAACGAGAGGAAGCAGTAATTTCAACAGTTCTAGCCTCTAACAACAGATCTTTAAAGTTTGTAACAACGCTCCAAAAGGACTTTATCTTCCAGACCATATTTAATATTTTTGCCTTGGTATCATATTATGTTATATTCTGGAAAAGGCTTGAGAAAACTAATTTGTAAAGCTTAATATTCTAAAGCTATTTCCTCCTGTTTACTTCCTCCTCTAAGTTTCCACTGCACTTGTTACTGAAATTCTTTAATTGATCACATTATGTACACTTCCACAGCTCAGTATTCACCTGTACAATGGTATTTTGTGACTCAAGACCAAACTGAACCTGCACAGTGGAGGCTTTTATGTCCCCTGTTGTCGTGCTGTACCGTAGCCTTTCTAGCTGGTGGTTATGAACCCCCAAGCAGCAACCCAGAAATCACTGCCACTGGTCACAGATCTTATCCTAGCACAGAATTAACATTGGAATTTCTGAGTCATTCCCTTACGAAGAGAAAATTTAGAGGCCACAAATCAAAATTTGAAATGGTGCTAATCAGTATCAGAAATGTTGCACGGAGTTGTTTTTGAAGGGATAGATTTTAGTTCTCATCTAATCAAAACATTTCTTTTTTTGGTCCTGTAGCTCAGTATGTGAACTTCACCCTGTCTCTCCTCTCTTGCAGACCCTGCCTGTGGAGGTATTCTTCTTTCTGGAGTCCAGCAGGCTGATTCACAGGTACGCACTGTTGCTTTTCTATCACTGCCATGACTGGGGGGTTCTAGCAAGCTGTTCCTTGCCAAAACAAGCAAGAAGCCTGGTGTAAATGAGAAATTCATACTAATATCAGAGAGGCAGAGGAAGACGTCAACATTTTGTTAAGCAAAACTAAAAGACCCTGCCTTCACTCTACCACAAGTGTGAGCAGCCACACCTGCATTCTACATAATGAGTTTTTAATAGCTTTGTGCAGTTCCAGCAAGCATTAATTTTTGGAGTACATAGGCATTTTTCTTGCTATTTGCCCTTTTTACTCTCTCCTCCAGACCAGAGCACTGTCGATTTAGAGAAAAGTGGTTGAAGGACATCATTGAAAATAAAATCATACTCAGAGAAAGGCTTAAATTACCATGAACAGCTCCAACTCTGTTGGTATTTTGAGGAGAATCAACGTGACGAAGGAAAAAAGGTTATTTCTTCTTAACTTGTGGATTAACTTGTAGGTGTGCAAGCAGAATTAAATCAATGTTAAACTATGGGCTGAACTGGATGCTGGTTTTACACGACAGTCCTTTGCAAATATGGGTGAGTGCAGCAGGTCAGACAGAACCAGACTCCAGAGTGCAGACAGGAAGAAGCAGCTGGGCTGGGTTTGCCATTTGTGAGTGCCAGACCTGCAGAACTCTAGGGCAAAAAGAAGTTACAGGACTTATCAGGGCAAGGAAGCAGTTGGATGGTCACAGCCAGAAGGTTGTGATCAATGGCTTTATGTTCAGGTGGAGGCTCACGATGAATGGTGTCCTCCAGGGGTCCATCTTGGGACCAGTGCTTTTCAACATCTTTATCAATGACATGGATGATGAGATTAGCTGATGAGAGAGTGGTGCAGGTGACACGACAGAAGGAAGGGATGCCATCTAGAAGGACCTGGACAGGCTCGAAAAGTGGGCCCATGAGAAGTTCATAAAGTTCAACAAGGCCAAGAACGAGGTGTTGCAATTCCATCAGGGCAATCCCAGCTATGTACATGGTCTAGGAGAACACATTGAGAGGGTGGAGAAGGACTTGGGGATTCTAGTGGACAAAAAAATAGCTGGACATGAGCCATCAGCATGGTCTTGCAGCTTGCAAGGCTAACAGTGTAAACAGTGTACTGGGCTGCATCAACAGAGGGGTGGCAACAAGATGAGGAACAGGATTGTTGTCCTCTGCTCTGCCCCGAGGCCCCACCTGGAGTACTGCCCAGGGCCCCAGCACAAGAAGGATGCAAAGCTGTTATACTGGGTCCAGAGGAGGCCATGAAGATGCTCATAGGGCTGGAGCACCTCTCCTCTAAAGAAAGGCTGAGGGGAGCTGGACTTGTTTAGCCTGGAGAAGAAAGAGCTTCATGGAGACCTCATTGTGGCCTTTCAGTACCTGAAGGGGCCTATCAAAAATGTGAGGACAGACTCTTTGTCAAGGAATCTTCCCGGAAGTCATGGCTTTGAATTCATAGAGGAGAGATTAGGTTAGATACTTGGAGGAAATTCTTTGCTCAGAGAGTGCTGAGGCCCCGGCCCTGCTGCCCGGAGCTGTGGGCGCTCATCCCTGGAGGTGCCCAAGGTCGGGCTGGATGGGCCTTGGGCAGCCTGAGCTGGGGGGAGTCAGGACTTCAAGGTCTCTTCCAACCCAAGCCATTCTGTGATTCTATTATTTTCATTACACAAACATTCAAGTCATCTCCGCTGCCAAAACTACAGCACAGACACAAGAAGAAAAAAAATACCCTCAAGAATACATTCTGTTTTTAAATACATTTCAGAAAAAAATACCTCCCTTCTTTTTGGAAATACACAGTTGAATCAAAGGTAGCCACCATCAGCAGCCTTCTGAGTACAGCTTTAAAAGAGCCATGCCATGCTATTGAAACAGGCCAAATGAAAATAACACAGAAGTTAAAATAAGGCTTTAATCTAGAACATTTCCATAGACAAAATAAAATAAAATAAATGGAAAGATACTTCCTTGTTACCACCTGTCTACAACCAGGTTCCAACCACTGCACCCCACTGCTCCAGTACCTATGTATAACATAGTAGAAATAGAAGCAAGCAACTTACTTGTTTACCACAGGCTTTGGTAGAATCCAGACCAGACCTCGCTACTACTGTTACTGTCATCTTACACCCCAGTTGCAGTCTGCTTCCTTTAAAGTAACTGAAGGTAATCTATATTAAATTACAAACCTATTTCTATTTACAAGTGTACTTGGAATCACAAAACAAACTCAACGTTCTTTTGATTAAAAAAAAAAATATCTAAAACTTATGAAAAATACATAAACAGGAATTTAGGGATTCCTTAATTTTCATAACCATCAGTAGCAGCTTGCTTGTGATGGCCAATCTACTCTCATTAATGAGAAAAAGTGCAAAACTGCACTTATCAGCATCAGCAGCATGTCCCACAGCTCTCCCATGGAATCCACCTGCTCGTCCTATTCCAAATGAGCGCAGCACTTCACTGCCTCCAACCTTCCTTGCCTGTTCCTTCCCTGTAATCTTTCAATTTACAGGTATTCCTTGCAGGTGGTGAGCAAATCATCCAAGAAAATCTGATGGAAGTAATCCTGTTTTCTTGATACAAATCACCAGTGCCTGGGGCTGGTCCTGTTGGGTGAAAGGCACTGCAGCACTTGCAGCTTTTTTCAAATCACGGCTGGAACAGGTCAGCTGCTGCTTGACAGCATCTATGGCATACAGTTCAAATGGGGAATTATTTTTCTTCTTTGCCCTTAGTCTTTCTGTAGACCATCTCTCGAAAGCTTGCAAGGATCTTATTCTCTCTTTTTCTCCTCTCTTCCTGGTTGAAGGATGCCAGAGCTCTCTTTTCATCTGCACTGTAAATTTGGTTCTCCTTGCGCAGACGCACAGCTTCCATTCGACGATGTCTGGGGGGGAAAATATTGCATACATAAGCACAGGCAGAAGGATGTAATGCCCCGTCACAGCCTCCATCCATTAACTAACCTGAAGGTTTTGAGGGCTAATAAACAAAGACACCTAAACCTGAGAACCCAAACTGCACAGAGACCTCCAAGGAATGAGCATGGCTGAGCTGACTTCTGATGGTGTCTGCTCTCAGGCAGTGAGCAGGAAGTCCTTCATGATCCCAGGGTGTCAGGGTGCCAGCTTGCCAAAATACATATGAACTTCCTTTTGTGCTGGTAGAAAAAGAAGGTATGGCAAACCTCCCACACTGATTTGTCTCACACCGAAGAGGCAGTGCACAACCTCTGCTGTCCAAACACACAACCCTGAAGCCATCAGAGACAAGCATCTAATTTGAAATAAAGAGAATTAGAAGCACGCTATCTGGAAATGATTGTTATTCTTCAGGAACAAGTGACCTTAAGAAGCTATGCATCTGTATGTAGCAGTAGAGTTCAGCATACGTACCTGGAAGCACGCACAGAGCACGCGCTCTTCAGAGCTTTCAGCTAGAGCCTGGAAACAGCTTTTCAGCAGGCCAACAAAGGAAGCAGCTTTGGAAAACGTTACTGAAACATCAGCATCACCAAAAACATACCTGCTGCCACTCATTACGTAACCAGAGCTCTCAAACGAAGCAATTTCTTCACTGGTCAAACCAATCTCCCCTCTCCGAGGTATGCGTTTCCCTGCTTTTACGTACTCTGCCATTGCTGCACCTTCACCTGGCAACAGGGCATGCCCATAGCTGAAGGAATAAGCAAAGAGATAAACAGCAGGGATTTTAATCAGTCTCAGCTAGAGGGATTCTGAGCTAAACATCCAGCTTCCCTAATCATTACTGGCTCCAGCAACATTTTAAGGATTTTCCCAATCTTTCCCAAGTCTGTTCTCATTTCATACGTAAGGCTAATCTTAGCAAGAACATTTTAAGTAACCAGTTTTATAAGTTCTGGTTAAATAGTAATAAAGGCTGCATAAAGTCACAAGACTGCAGAGCATTAGAGTAAAGGCACTTTACTGAAGTAAAGATGAATTAATTTTCTACGAATCCAGGCTACAATACATAAAACAGACTTTTCTACTTGAACTCAGGTCGGAGGAAAGACAAGCACCATTACCACTTCTGCCTTAGCTTCTGTTACTGCACCCCTCTCCGATATAAGTCATTCTGCAGTCTTTTTGAGCAGAAATCTTCACTCTAGATCTACTTGATTTGATTGAGGTACCATTTAAGTACTCACTTCAAAGGCCGGTCATCTTGAGACGCGTGTGTTTTGGGAGCTTCTGGTCCAATCAAGCTATCGGCTTCTGTATTTTCTGCAATGATCAAACAGCAAAGCAGATGAACACTGTGCCTGTTCTTTGTTGTCAGAACAGTCAACAGGTCAGCAAACACTGAACAACAACAAAAAAAAAGCATGAAAAGAACACCAAGAAGTTTCAAGACAAATTTACGGAACCTACTTGATCTCTCAATCCAGAGATCTTCCCCTTGAAGCGTTTCATCATCAGAATCTTCACTGCTTGAATCACTGGATTCCTTCCGGCTCTTTTTATTTTTCTTTTTTTTATACTTCTTCCTGCAATAAAGTCAAAGTTATCCACCAAAATTTAAGATGAAAGAACATGCTGGGACTCACACTGCAGTTATGAGTTTCTCAAGGTACCTTCCACCAAAGGACAGTCTGCATTTATATCGTCTGATTGAAAACAACTGATAGTTAAAGACAACATATCCACTGTTATGCCTTTCATACAACACTAGAAAGTGCCTCCCTGTGTTTCAAGGATCTCTCTGTGCTCTATGATTCTGTACATTTGAAGCCAGTCAGATTATGATTGTCCAATAGCATTTATGCCTCTCATTACAGGAGTGCTCAGCCTCCCTCAGTTCCTGCTGAGACAGTGCTTAAAGGCAGATGCAATTACATTTAACAGCCTGGAAACTTACTTCCTGTGCTTCCTTTTCTTCTTTTTGCTTTTCTTTTTATCTTCGTCTGAAAACAAACAAACAAAAAAAAGGAAGATCAAAAAAAGTACCCTGTGAATAAATAACTGCTTCTGCCACAACGCCTCAGCACACATCTCAGGCATGATTTCTTTTTTCTTACCACTGGAGCTCTGGTCGGACTCGGACTCGCTGTCACTGTCCTCAGAATGTTTTCTGTGTTTTCTTTTGGAAGCCTTTCGCTTTTTCTTCTTTCTTTTCTTCTTCTTTTTCCTTTTTTCCTCTGGCATGTTTTCAAAAGATAATGTTAGAGAAAAATGAAGACTTAGTCCCATATATACATCTGGACTTTCCCAAAGCAAGGGGGCCTATCACTCACTTCAACCAAAGCCAGTGAACTTCCTGACAGCAACAGCAGCAGATTCTGGGTAGCTACTGGTTATCAAAATGAGTTGTACAAACAAAGCCAAATACCTTCTGAGCTGGAATCTGAAGAGCTACTCTTGGATTTTGCCTCTTCGTCTTCTACTGGTGTATGCTCATCAGAACTGAAGAAAAATAAGTTTGCTTTTTAAAATCTATTTTGTAGTATTTAGTAACTAAAGATCAAGTGCACACATACGCTGAAACACATGCTTGCAGATCTCAAGCCAGTACTTGCAACAGAGCAAACTGTGCAACGGCCAGTGTGCAAGAGAGCAACTGCTTTCAGAACCACAGCACAACAGGCATCTAGGCTACAGTACAGAATGAACGGCTTGGGTTGAAAAGGACCATAATAATCATCTAGTTTCAAGCCCCCCCAAAGGAAACCACATAATTGTGTCACATCTTGTGTAACTGGTATGCTGGGATTATTTGAATGATGTCAGAGTTTGCTTATGTTGGTTCAGATGCTTCTGACACAATGAACTGTGGCAACTGGGGCAGTGGAGGGCTAATGCAGTACTGGGAATTCTTCTCGAACTGGTATCATAAAAATCAGAGAGAAAAAAAACAGTGAAAAGCTAGACTGTGTCTTACTCAGGGTCAGGAACCTTTGGTGAAAGCCCCCAGACTTCAGGTGCGCCCAGCTCTCCGATTCTCTCTCTCTCATTCAGTCTCCTGGAATGAAGCACACCGTTATTGGAGGCCACCATGGTGCACCCGGCAAGCACCTGCTGGAAGTCTTACACTTGCAGGCACGTCCGACGTCCCTGAGAAAGGGAGTTAAAAACAACCGCAACCCAACCCATGCCCGCAGGCCGAGCGAGCAGAGGCCGCCCCGGCACACAGGAGTTCGGGCACCGACAACGGCTGCCAGCGGGCAGCAATACGTGCCGTTGGGCAGGGAGAGGCCGCAGCCCCGTCTGGCCCCCGGCTCGCGGGCGGTACTCGCCTCTGCCGCAGGATCTCCTCCTTCTCCTTCTCGTAGTACTCGGGCCAGGCCTTGCCGTGGTGGTGGTGGTGGTGGCCGTAGTGCCCGGAGGCGCGAGGCCCGCCGGGGCTACGCTCCCGGGAGCGGGACCAGCTGCGGCTCCGCCGGTGGCAGCCACGCCGCGAACCGTTGCGAGAGCGGGACCGGGAGCGGGACCGGGAGCGGCGGCCGCGACGCTCGGGGCTGGCGACGGGCGGGCTGCGGGAGCGCGACACCGGCGCCATGATGGCGCGGCGGCACTTCCGGGTGGCGCGGCGGCACTTCCGGTGGC